>NW_026608118.1:42500-50000 GCF_029499605.1 Hyla sarda
CACTTCTCATCCTTCCTTTTGGCTGGTATCAAATGTGGTGTCTGTTTATATCAGTTTAATATCTGATATGTCCCCTATCTGATAGCATATATTAAATGCACCACCAGGTTTCAGTGTTGGAAAGAAAGATTATCTGTTTATTTGCTGCAGCTGCTTGCTGGCTAGTCCAGTGGGCCCCTACTGCAGGCAATAAACAATAGGTGGTGCCTATGTGCCTAGGTGGATAGGACATCAGCTATGAGGCATTTGTTTGTACAAACTGCTGCTCACAACTAATGTTGTAATATAGTGTCTCCATCTGCTGGTGGTATTGAATAAGCAATAGTGCAATGATAGGGTCTGAAAAAGAAGAAAAATAAGAAGCAACAGCATAGGAAAGAAGGAAAACATGGAGAGAAGAAAAAAAGAAGGTAAAAATGAGGTGAAAACATGTTTAAAAAAGTATTTCCATCTCTCTCTCTCTCTATATGTATATACATATATATATATATATATATATATATTTAAAAGAAAAAAAAATTATATATATATATATATATATATATATATATATATATATACATATATAGAGAGAGAGAGAGATAAATATATATACAGATAGATGGGTGGATAGATAGATAGATAGATAGATAGATACACATACACACATACATACATACATACATACATACATACATACGTGTGTATTGTTGGAGTTGCAAACATGGGTGCACTTGACAAACTCAGTGCGGCTATTCCCCATTGAAAGATTGTTGCACCCAGGACCCTTAGCACTGGGATATGCTACTCAATACCACTGGCATGGCCAGGTGTAAACAACATCTGACCTTTGTTGTGTATGTAACCATGGAGATTGTGATGTCGCCTAGGCCCACCAAAGAACAGCCTTGTCAGAAGCAGCACTGCCATGAGCAGAAGCAGCAGCACCATAGGTTGTCAAATAAGCTGGATTTAACCAAGACAAGTGAGTCCAATAGGATGCAGGTATGTCCTCTATCCTTACAGCTTCCCGTGGCTGTTGGTTTTATACCGTTTGGGGACAGCCAAGGAGGTGTCAGCAGGCAACACATGTAAGTGTGTGCTTGTGTGTGTGTGTGTTTCCTATGCAGATCCTAAACCCAGTATCAAATGCAAGTAGGAGGAGTAAGAAGGGTTCCTGCCAAAGCCAGGTTATGGATTGCATTTAAAAATGGTCCATCAGAGTGAAATGGACTCCCATCTTCCTGCTTAGCAATAATGATATGGGTTTAGGGTCTGCTGTGTGTACTGGTGGGTGACTGCCACCCAGCCAGAGTGTGTATGGGAGGCTGCCAGCCAGCCTCCCTTCCTACAAGTAGTGATGGTGCATGTGAAGGGGACAGCGTTGGTTCCTCCCCTTTCACAGTTATCACTTATCATCCTTCCTTTTGGCTGGTATCAAATGTGGTGTCTGTTTATATCAGTTTAATATCTGATATGTCCCCTATCTGATAGCAGATATTAAGTGCACCACCAGGTTTCAGTGTTGGAAAGAAAGGTTATCTGTTTATTTGCTGCAGCTGCTTGCTGGCTAGTCCAGTGGGCCCCTACTGCAGGCAAAAGACAATAGGTGGTGCCTATGTGCCTAGGTGGATAGGACATCAGCTATGAGGCATTTGTTTGTACAAACTGCTGCTCACAACTAATGTTGTAATATAGTGTCTCCATCTGCTGGTGGTATTGAATAAGCAATAGTGCAATGATAGGGTTTGAAAAAGAAGAAAAATAAGAAGCAGCAGCATAGGAAAGAAGGAAAACATGGAGAGAAGAAAAAAAGAAGGTAAAAATGAGGTGAAAACATGTTTAAAAAAGTATTTCCATCTCTCTCTCTCTATATATGTATATACATATATATATATATATATATATTTAAAAGAAAAAAAAATTATATATATATATATATATATATATACATATAGAGAGAGAGAGAGAGATAAATATATATACAGATAGATGGGTGGATAGATAGATAGATAGATACACATACACATACACATACACATACATACATACATACATACATACATACATACATACGTGTGTATTGTTGGAGTTGCAAACATGGGTGCACTTGACAAACTCAGTGCGGCTATTCCCCATTGAAAGATTGTTGCACCCAGGACCCTTAGCACTGGGATATGCTACTCAATACCACTGGCATGGCCAGGTGTAAACAACATCTGACCTTTGTTGTGTATGTAACCATGGAGATTGTGATGTCGCCTAGGCCCACCAAAGAACAGCCTTGTCAGAAGCAGCACTGCCATGAGCAGAAGTAGCAGCACCATAGGTTGTCAAATAAGTTGGATTTAACCAAGACAAGTGAGTCCAATAGGATGCAGGTATGTCCTCTATCCTTACAGCTTCCCGTGGCTGTTGGTTTTATACCGTTTGGGGACAGCCAAGGAGGCGTCAGCAGGCAACACAGGTAAGTGTCTGCTTGTGTGTGTGTGTGTGTGTGTTTCCTATGCAGATCCTAAACCCAGTATCAAATGCAAGTAGGAGGAGTAAGAAGGGTTCCTGCCAAAGCCAGGTTATGGATTGCATTTAAAAATGGTCCATCAGAGTGAAATGGACTCCCATCTTCCTGCTTAGCAATAATGATATGGGTTTAGAGTCTGCTGTGTGTACTGGTGGGTGACTGCCACCCAGCCAGAGTGTGTATGGGAGGCTGCCAGCCAGCCTCCCTTCCTACAAGTAGTGATGGTGCATGTGAAGGGGACAGCGTTGGTTCCTCCCCTTTCACAGTTATCACTTCTCATCCTTCCTTTTGGCTGGTATCAAATGTGGTGTCTGTTTATATCAGTTTAATATCTGATATGTCCCCTATCTGGTAGCATATATTAAGTGCACCACCAGGTTTCAGTGTTGGAAAGAAAGATTACCTGTTTATTTGCTGCTGCAGCTGCTTGCTGGCTAGTCCAGTGGGTCCCTACTGCAGGCAAAAGACAATAGGTGGTGCCTATGTGCCTAGGTGGATAGGACATCAGCTATGAGGCATTTGTTTGTACAAACTGCTGCTCACAACTAATGTTGTAATATAGTGTCTCCATCTGCTGGTGGTATTGAATAAGCAATAGTGCAATGATAGGGTCTGAAAAAGAAGAAAAATAAGAAGCAGCAGCATAGGAAAGAAGGAAAACATGGAGAGAAGAAAAAAAGAAGGTAAAAATGAGGTGAAAACATGTTTAACCACTTAAGGACCTAGGGCGTATGGATACGCCTTGACGTCCTGGTACTTAAGGACCCAGGGCGTATCCATACGCCCGTGGGAATTTCGGTCCCCGCCGCGCGCCGGGCGGGGACCGGGCCGGGGTGACTGCTGATATCTATCAGCAGGCACCCCGTGCAAATGCCCAGGGGGGTCATCAGACCCCGCCACGTCGGCGATCGGCGCAAATCGCAAGTGAATTCACACTTGCGATTTGCGCCGATTCCGGGTCATACGGGTCTATTGTGACCCGGTGACCCGGAATAGAAGGGGGATCGCGGTTGTCCAAGACACCCACGATCCCCCTGTAGGCATAGGAGTGAGGTGGCAGGGTTGCCACCCCTCCTATCCCTGCTATTGGTCTGCTATTGATCGTCAGAGGGGACGACCAATAGCAGACCGGGGGCGGGGGGGGTTAACTTTCGTTTTCCCCGTCCTGCCCACCCACAATAGGCGGGGCAGAACGGGGAACCGAAGGGGACCGGGCGCCGACGTCCACTTACCCGTCCGGAGGCTGCGGCGACGTTGATCGGCGGGCGGCGTCACGTGCGTCTGAAGAGGATGGCTGCCGGGATCCTACGGAAGCCGGTAAGTAGATCTGGAGGGCTACAGTCTGAGACCGTGGTCTCTAACTGTAGCCCTCCAGATGTTGCAAAACTACAACTCCCAGCATGCCCAGACAGCTGTTTGGGCATGCTGGAATATGTAGTTTTGCAACAGCTGGAGGGCTACAGTTTGAGACCACTATACAGTGGTCTCTAAACTATATCCCTCCAGATGTTGCAAAACTACAACTCCTAGCATGCCCACATAGCTGTTTGTTGTCTGGACATGCTGGGAGTTGTAGTTTTGCAACATCTGGAGGTCCACAGTTTGGAGATCGCTGTGCAGTGGTCTAAAAACTGTAGCTCTCCAGATGTTGCAAAACTGCAATTCCCAGCATGCCCAGAAAGCAAACAGCTGTCTCGGCATGCTGGGAGTTGTAGTTGGGTACCTCCAGCTATTGCATAACTACATCTCCCAGCATGCCCTTCGGTGATTAGTACATGCTGGGAGTTGTAGTTTTGCAACAGCTGGAGGCACACTGGTTGGAAAATATTGAGTTAGGTAACAGAACCTAACTGAAGGTTTTCCAACCAGTGTGCCTCCAGCTGTTGCAAAACTACAACTCCCAGCATGCACGGTCTGTCAGTACATGCTGGGAGTTGTAGTTTTGAAACAGCTGGAGGTTTGCCCCCCCCCCCATGTGAACGTACAGGGTACATTCACATAGGCGGGTTTACAGTAAATTTCCTGCTTCAAGTTTGGGCTGCGTCAAATTTTTTGCCGCAGTGCAAACTCCTAGCGGGAAATTCACCGTAACCCGCCAGTGTGAATGTACCCTAAAAACACTACACTATACTACCACCTAATAAAGAGTAAAACACTACATATACACCCCCTTACACTGTCCCCCCCCCCCCCAATAAACAATTTAAAACGTCTTGTACGGCAGGGTTTCCAAAACGGAGCCTCCAGCTGTTGCAAAACAACAACTCCCAGCATTTCTGGACAGCCACTGACTGTCCAGGCATGCTGGGAGTTTAGCAACAGCTGGAGGCACCCTGTTTGGGAATCACTGGCGTAGAATACCCCTATGCAATCCCTAATTTAGTCCTCAAATGCGCATGGTGCTCTCTTACTTCGGAGCCCTGTCGTATTTCAAGGAAACAGTTTAGGGCCACATATGGGGTATCTCCGTACTCGGGAGAAATTACACTACAAATTTTGGGGGGCTTTTTTTCCTTTTACCGCTTGTGAAAAGGAAAAGTTGGGGGCTACACCAGCCTGTTAGTGTAAATTTTTTTTATTTTTTTACACTAACATGCTGGTGTTGCCCCATACTTTTTATTTCCACAAGTGGTAAAAGGAAAAAAAGACCCCCAAAATTTGTAACGCAATTTCTCCTGAGTACAGAAATACCCCATATGTGGGCGTAAAATGCTCTGCGGGCACACAACAAGGCTCAGGAGTGAGAGTGCACCATGTACATTTGAGGCCTAAATTGGTGATTTGCACAGGGGTGGCTGATTTTACAGCGGTTCTGACAAACGCAAAAAAAAATAATACCCACATGTGACCCCATTTTGGAAACTACACCCCTCACCGAACGTGACAAGGGGTATAGTGAGCCTGAACACCCCACAGGTGTTTGACGAATTTTCATTAAAGTTGGATGGGAAAATGAAAAAAATTATATTTTTTCACAAAAATGCTGGTGTTACCCTAAATTTTTCATTTTCACATCGGGAAATAGGAAAAAAGCCCCCCCAAATTTGTAAACCCATCTCTTCTGAGTAAGAACATACCCCATATGTGAATTTAAAGTGCTCTGCGGGCGAACTACAATGCTCAGAAGAGAAGGAGCGCCATTGGGATTTTGTAGAGAAAATGTGTCCGGCATTGAAGGCCACTGTGTTTACAAAGCCCCCATAGTGCCAGAACAATGGACCCCCGACACATGTGATCCCATTTTGGAAACTACACCCCTCACGTAATGTAATAAGGGGTACATTGAGAATTTACGCCCCACAGATGTCTGACAGATTTTTGGAACAGTGGTCCGTAAAAATGAAAAATAAACTTTTTCATTTGCACAGCCCACTGTTCCAAAGTCCTGTGGGGTGTAAATACTCACTGCACCCCTTATTAAATTCTGTGAGGGGTGTAGTTTCCAAAATAGGGTCACATGTGGGGGGTTCCACTGTTCTGGCACCACGGGGGGCTTTGTAAACGCACATGGCCCCTGACTACCATTCCAAACTAATTCTCTTTCCAAAAGCTCAATGGCGCTCCTCCTCTTCTGAGCATTGTAGTTCGCCAGCAGAGCATTTTACGTCCTAACATGGGGTATTTCCATACTCAGAAGAAATGGGGTTACACATTTTGGGGGTCATTTTCTCCTATTACCCCTTGTAAAAATGTAAAATTTTGGGGAAAAACTGCATTTTAGTAAAAAAAAAATAATTTTTCATTTACACATCCAAATTTAACGAAAAGTCGTCAAACACCTGTGGGGTGTTAAGGCTCAGCGGACCCCTTGTTACGTTCCTTGAGGGGTGTAGTTTCCAAAATAGTATGCCATGTGGGTATTTTTTGCTGTTCTGGCACCACAGGGGCTTCCTAAATGCGACATGCCCCCAAAAAAACATTTCAGCAAAAGTTGCTTTCAAAAAGCCAAATGTGACTCCTTCTCTTCTGAGCATTGTAGTTTGCCCGCAAAGCATTTTACATCCTAACATGGGGTATTTCCATACTCAGAAGAGATGGGGTTACAAATTTGGGGGGGCATTTTCTCCCATTACCCTTTGTAAAAATGGTAAATTCGGGGGAAAAACTGCACTTTAGCGAAAATTTTTTTTTTTCATTTACACATCCGACTTTAACGAAAAGTCGTCAAACACCTGTGGGGTGTTAAGGCTCACTGGACCCCTTGTTACGTGCCTTGAGGGGTCTAGTTTCCAAAATGGTATGCCATGTTGGGGTTTTCTGCTGTTCTGGCACCATAGGGGCTTCCTAAATGTGACATGCCCCCCAAAAACCATTTCAGCAAAATTCCCTCTCCAAAATCCTATTGTCGCTCCTTCCCTTCTGAGCCCTCTAGTGCACCCGCCGAACACTTGACATACACATATGAGATATTTCCTTACTCGAGAGAAATTGGGTTACACATTTTGGGGGGATTTTTCATCTATTACCCCTTGTAAAAATTCAAAAACTGGGTCTACAAGAACATGCGAGTGTAAAAAATGAAGATTTTGAATTTTCTCCTTCACTTTGCTGCTATTCCTGTGAAACACCTAAAGGGTTAACACACTTACTGAATGTCATTTTGAATACTTTGAGGGGTGCAGTTTTTATAATGGGGTCATTTGTGGGGCATTTCTAATATGAAGGACCTTCAAATCCACTTCAAAACTGAACTGGTCCCTGAAAAATTCTGATTTTGAAAATTTTGTGAAAAATTGGAAAATTGCTGCTGAACTTTGAAGCCCTCTGATGTCTTCCAAAAGTAAAAACATGTCAATTTTATGATGCAAACATAAAGTAGACATATTGTATATGTGAATCAATGTATAATTTATTTGGAATATCCATTTTCCTTACAAGCAGTGAGCTTCAAAGTAAAAAAAATGTAAAATTTTCAATTTTTCCATCAAATTTTGGAATTTTTCACCAAGAAATGATGCAAGTATCGACAAAATTTTATCACTAACATAAAGTAGAATATG
>NW_026608118.1:52500-87657 GCF_029499605.1 Hyla sarda
TCCCTTCCTACAAGTAATGATGGTGCATGTGAAGGGGACAGCGTTGGTTCCTCCCCTTTCACAGTTATCACTTCTCATCCTTCCTTTTGGCTGGTATCAAATGTGGTGTCTGTTTATATCAGTTTAATATCTGATATGTCCCCTATCTGATAGCATATATTAAATGCACCACCAGGTTTCAGTGTTGGAAAGAAAGATTATCTGTTTATTTGCTGCAGCTGCTTGCTGGCTAGTCCAGTGGGCCCCTACTGCAGGCAATAGACAATAGGTGGTGCCTATGTGCCTAGGTGGATAGGACATCAGCTATGAGGCATTTGTTTGTACAAACTGCTGCTCACAACTAATGTTGTAATATAGTGTCTCCATCTGCTGGTGGTATTGAATAAGCAATAGTGCAATGATAGGGTCTGAAAAAGAAGAAAAATAAGAAGCAGCAGCATAGGAAAAAAGGAAAACATGGAGAGAAGAAAAAAAGAAGGTAAAAATGAGGTGAAAACATGTTTAAAAAAGTATTTCCATCTCTCTCTCTATATATATATATATATATATATATTTAAAAGAAAAAAAAATTATATATATATATATATATATATATATATATATACATATAGAGAGAGAGAGATAAATATATATATAGAGATAGATGGGTGGATAGATAGATAGATAGATAGACATACATACACACATACACACATACATACATACATACATACATATGTGTGTATTGTTGGAGTTGCAAACATGGGTGCACTTGACAAACTCAGTGCGGCTATTCCCCATTGAAAGATTGTTGCACCCAGGACCCTTAGCACTGGGATATGCTACTCAATACCACTGGCATTGCCAGGTGTAAACAACATCTGACCTTTGTTGTGTATGTAACCATGGAGATTGTGATGTCGCCTAGGCCCACCAAAGAACAGCCTTGTCAGAAGCAGCACTGCCATGAGCAGAAGTAGCAGCACCATAGGTTGTCAAATAAGTTGGATTTAACCAAGACAAGTGAGTCCAATAGGATGCAGGTATGTCCTCTATCCTTACAGCTTCCCGTGGCTGTTGGTTTTATACCGTTTGGGGACAGCCAAGGAGGCGTCAGCAGGCAACACAGGTAAGTGTGTGCTTGTATGTGTGTGTGTGTGTGTGTGTGTGTGTGTTTCCTATGCAGATCCTAAACCCAGTATCAAATGCAAGTAGGAGGAGTAAGAAGGGTTCCTGCCAAAGCCAGGTTATGGATTGCATTTAAAAATGGTCCATCAGAGTGAAATGGACTCCCATCTTCCTGCTTAGCAATAATGATATGGGTTTAGGGTCTGCTGTGTGTACTGGTGGGTGACTGCCACCCAGCCAGAGTGTGTATGGGAGGCTGCCAGCCAGCCTCCCTTCCTACAAGTAGTGATGGTGCATGTGAAGGGGACAGCGTTGGTTCCTCCCCTTTCACAGTTATCACTTCTCATCCTTCCTTTTGGCTGGTATCAAATGTGGTGTCTGTTTATATCAGTTTAATATCTGATATGTCCCCTATCTGATAGCAGATATTAAGTGCACCACCAGGTTTCAGTGTTGGAAAGAAAGGTTATCTGTTTATTTGCTGCAGCTGCTTGCTGGCTAGTCCAGTGGGCCCCTACTGCAGGCAATAGACAATAGGTGGTGCCTAGGTGGATAGGACATCAGCTATGAGGCATTTGTTTGTACAAACTGCTGCTCACAACTAATGTTGTAATATAGTGTCTCCATCTGCTGGTGGTATTGAATAAGCAATAGTGCAATGATAGGGTTTGAAAAAGAAAAAAAATAAGAAGCAGCAGCATAGGAAAGAAGGAAAACATGGAGAGAAGAAAAAAAGAAGGTAAAAATGAGGTGAAAACATGTTTAAAAAAGTATTTCCATCTCTCTCTCTCTATATGTATATACATATATATATATATATATATATATATATATTTAAAAGAAAAAAAAATTATATATATATATATATATATATATATACATATAGAGAGAGAGAGAGAGATAAATATATATAGAGATAGATGGGTGGATAGATAGATAGATAGATACATAGATACACATACATACATACATACATACGTGTGTATTGTTGGAGTTGCAAACATGGGTGCACTTGACAAACTCAGTGCGGCTATTCCCCATTGAAAGATTGTTGCACCCAGGACCCTTAGCACTGGGATATGCTACTCAATACCACTGGCATGGCCAGGTGTAAACAACATCTGACCTTTGTTGTGTATGTAACCATGGAGATTGTGATGTCGCCTAGGCCCACCAAAGAACAGCCTTGTCAGAAGCAGCACTGCCATGAGCAGAAGTAGCAGCACCATAGGTTGTCAAATAAGTTGGATTTAACCAAGACAAGTGAGTCCAATAGGATGCAGGTATGTCCTCTATCCTTACAGCTTCCCGTGGCTGTTGGTTTTATACCGTTTGGGGACAGCCAAGGAGGCGTCAGCAGGCAACACAGGTAAGTGTGTGCTTGTGTGTGTGTGTGTGTGTGTGTGTGTGTGTTTCCTATGCAGATCCTAAACCCAGTATCAAATGCAAGTAGGAGGAGTAAGAAGGGTTCCTGCCAAAGCCAGGTTATGGATTGCATTTAAAAATGGTCCATCAGAGTGAAATGGACTCCCATCTTCCTGCTTAGCAATAATGATATGGGTTTAGGGTCTGCTGTGTGTACTGGTGGGTGACTGCCACCCAGCCAGAGTGTGTATGGGAGGCTGCCAGCCAGCCTCCCTTCCTACAAGTAATGATGGTGCATGTGAAGGGGACAGCGTTGGTTCCTCCCCTTTCACAGTTATCACTTCTCATCCTTCCTTTTGGCTGGTATCAAATGTGGTGTCTGTTTATATCAGTTTAATATCTGATATGTCCCCTATCTGATAGCATATATTAAATGCACCACCAAGCTTCAGTGTTGGAAAGAAAGATTATCTGTTTATTTGCTGCAGCTGCTTGCTGGCTAGTCCAGTGGGCCCCTACTGCAGGCAATAGACAATAGGTGGTGCCTATGTGCCTAGGTGGATAGGACATCAGCTATGAGGCATTTGTTTGTACAAACTGCTGCTCACAACTAATGTTGTAATATAGTGTCTCCATCTGCTGGTGGTATTGAATAAGCAATAGTGCAATGATAGGGTCTGAAAAAGAAGAAAAATAAGAAGCAGCAGCATAGGAAAGAAGGAAAACATGGAGAGAAGAAAAAAAGAAGGTAAAAATGAGGTGAAAACATGTTTAAAAAAGTATTTCCATCTCTCCCTCTCTCTCTATGTATATACATATATATATATATATATATATATATATTTAAAAGAAAAAAAAATTATATATATATATATATATATATACATATAGAGAGAGAGAGATAAATATATATAGAGATAGATGGGTGGATAGATGGATAGATGGATAGATAGATAGATAGATAGATAGATAGACATACATACACACATACACACATACACACATACACACATACACACATACATACATACATACATACATATGTGTGTATTGTTGGAGTTGCAAACATGGGTGCACTTGACAAACTCAGTGCGGCTATTCCCCATTGAAAGATTGTTGCACCCAGGACCCTTAGCACTGGGATATGCTACTCAATACCACTGGCATTGCCAGGTGTAAACAACATCTGACCTTTGTTGTGTATGTAACCATGGAGATTGTGATGTCGCCTAGGCCCACCAAAGAACAGCTTTGTCAGAAGCAGCACTGCCATGAGCAGAAGTAGCAGCACCATAGGTTGTCAAATAAGTTGGATTTAACCAAGACAAGTGAGTCCAATAGGATGCAGGTATGTCCTCTATCCTTACAGCTTCCCGTGGCTGTTGGTTTTATACCGTTTGGGGACAGCCAAGGAGGCGTCAGCAGGCAACACAGGTAAGTGTGTGCTTGTATGTGTGTGTGTGTGTGTGTGTGTGTGTGTGTGTTTCCTATGCAGATCCTAAACCCAGTATCAAATGCAAGTAGGAGGAGTAAGAAGGGTTCCTGCCAAAGCCAGGTTATGGATTGCATTTAAAAATGGTCCATCAGAGTGAAATGGACTCCCATCTTCCTGCTTAGCAATAATGATATGGGTTTAGGGTCTGCTGTGTGTACTGGTGGGTGACTGCCACCCAGCCAGAGTGTGTATGGGAGGCTGCCAGCCAGCCTCCCTTCCTACAAGTAGTGATGGTGCATGTGAAGGGGACAGCGTTGGTTCCTCCCCTTTCACAGTTATCACTTCTCATCCTTCCTTTTGGCTGGTATCAAATGTGGTGTCTGTTTATATCAGTTTAATATCTGATATGTCCCCTATCTGATAGCAGATATTAAGTGCACCACCAGGTTTCAGTGTTGGAAAGAAAGGTTATCTGTTTATTTGCTGCAGCTGCTTGCTGGCTAGTCCAGTGGGCCCCTACTGCAGGCAATAGACAATAGGTGGTGCCTATGTGCCTAGGTGGATAGGACATCAGCTATGAGGCATTTGTTTGTACAAACTGCTGCTCACAACTAATGTTGTAATATAGTGTCTCCATCTGCTGGTGGTATTGAATAAGCAATAGTGCAATGATAGGGTTTGAAAAAGAAAAAAAATAAGAAGCAGCAGCATAGGAAAGAAGGAAAACATGGAGAGAAGAAAAAAAGAAGGTAAAAATGAGGTGAAAACATGTTTAAAAAAGTATTTCCATCTCTCTCTCTCTCTATATGTATATACATATATATATATATATATATATATATATATATATATTTAAAAGAAAAAAAAATTATATATATATATATATACATATAGAGAGAGAGAGAGAGAGATAAATATATATAGAGATAGATGGGTGGATAGATAGATAGATAGACATACATACACACATACACACATACACACATACATACATACATACATATGTGTGTATTGTTGGAGTTGCAAACATGGGTGCACTTGACAAACTCAGTGCGGCTATTCCCCATTGAAAGATTGTTGCACCCAGGACCCTTAGCACTGGGATATGCTACTCAATACCACTGGCATGGCCAGGTGTAAACAACATCTGACCTTTGTTGTGTATGTAACCATGGAGATTGTGATGTCGCCTAGGCCCACCAAAGAACAGCCTTGTCAGAAGCAGCACTGCCATGAGCAGAAGTAGCAGCACCATAGGTTGTCAAATAAGTTGGATTTAACCAAGACAAGTGAGTCCAATAGGATGCAGGTATGTCCTCTATCCTTACAGCTTCCCGTGGCTGTTGGTTTTATACCGTTTGGGGACAGCCAAGGAGGCGTCAGCAGGCAACACAGGTAAGTGTGTGCTTGTATGTGTGTGTGTGTGTGTGTGTGTGTGTGTTTCCTATGCAGATCCTAAACCCAGTATCAAATGCAAGTAGGAGGGGTAAGAAGGGTTCCTGCCAAAGCCAGGTTATGGATTGCATTTAAAAATGGTCCATCAGAGTGAAATGGACTCCCATCTTCCTGCTTAGCAATAATGATATGGGTTTAGGGTCTGCTGTGTGTACTGGTGGGTGACTGACACCCAGCCAGAGTGTGTATGGGAGGCTGCCAGCCAGCCTCCCTTCCTACAAGTAGTGATGGTGCATGTGAAGGGGACAGCGTTGGTTCCTCCCCTTTCACAGTTATCACTTCTCATCCTTCCTTTTGGCTGGTATCAAATGTGGTGTCTGTTTATATCAGTTTAATATCTGATATGTCCCCTATCTCGTAGCATATATTAAGTGCACCACCAGGTTTCAGTGTTGGAAAGAAAGATTACCTGTTTATTTGCTGCTGCAGCTGCTTGCTGGCTAGTCCAGTGGGTCCCTACTGCAGGCAAAAGACAATAGGTGGTGCCTAGGTGGATAGGACATCAGCTATGAGGCATTTGTTTGTACAAACTGCTGCTCACAACTAATGTTGTAATATAGTGTCTCCATCTGCTGGTGGTATTGAATAAGCAATAGTGCAATGATAGGGTCTGAAAAAGAAGAAAAATAAGAAGCAGCAGCATATGAAAAAAGGAGGAAAGAAGGAAAACATGGAGAGAAGAAAAAAAAGAAGGTAAAAATGAGGTGAAAACATGTTTAAAAAAGTATTTCCATCTCTCTCTCTCTCTATATGTATATATATATATATATATATATATATATATATATATATATTTAAAAGAAAAAAAATTATATATATACATATATACATATAGAGAGAGAGAGATAAATATATATAGAGATAGATGGGTGGATAGATAGATAGAGAGATACACATACATACACACATACACACATACACACATACATACATACATAGATATGTGTGTATTGTTGGAGTTGCAAACATGGGTGCACTTGACAAACTCAGTGCGGCTATTCCCCATTGAAAGATTGTTGCATCCAGGTCCCTTAGCACTGTGATATGCTACTCAATACCACTGGCATGGCCAGGTGTAAACAACATCTGACCTTTGTTGTGTATGTAACCATGGAGATTGTGATGTCGCCTAGGCCCACCAAAGAACAGCCTTGTCAGAAGCAGCACTGCCATGAGCAGAAGCAGCAGCACCATAGGTTGTCAAATAAGCTGGATTTAACCAAGACAAGTGAGTCCAATAGGATGCAGGTATGTCCTCTATCCTTACAGCTTCCCGTGGCTGTTGGTTTTATACCGTTTGGGGACAGCCAAGGAGGCGTCAGCAGGCAACACAGGTAAGTGTGTGCTTGTGTGTGTGTGTGTGTTTCCTATGCAGATCCTAAACCCAGTATCAAATGCAAGTAGGAGGAGTAAGAAGGGTTCCTGCCAAAGCCAGTTTATGGATTGCATTTAAAAATGGTCCATCAGAGTGAAATGGACTCCCATCTTCCTGCTTAGCAATAATGATATGGGTTTAGGGTCTGCTGTGTGTACTGGTGGGTGACTGCCACCCAGCCAGAGTGTGTATGGGAGGCTGCCAGCCAGCCTCCCTTCCTACAAGTAGTGATGGTGCATGTGAAGGGGACAGCGTTGGTTCCTCCCCTTTCACAGTTATCACTGCTCATCCTTCGTTTTGGCTGGTATCAAATGTAGTGTCTGTTTATATCAGTTTAATATCTGATATGTCCCCTATCTGGTAGCATATATTAAGTGCACCACCAGGTTTCAGTGAGGAAAGAAAGATTACCTGTTTATTTGCTGCTGCAACAGCAGCTGCTTGCTGGCTAGTCCAGTGGGCCCCTACTGCAGGCAAAAGACAATAGGTGGTGCCTAGATGGATAGGTGGATAGGACATCAGCTATGAGGTATTTGTTTGTACAAACTGTTGCTCACAACTAATGTTGTAATATAGTGTCTCCATCTGCTGGTGGTATTGAATAAGCAATAGTGCAATGATAGGGTCTGAAAAAGAAGAAAAATAAGAAGCAGCAGCATAGGAAAAAAAGGAGGAAAGAAGGAAAACATGGAGAGAAGGAAAAAAAGAAGGTAAAAATGAGGTGAAAACATGTTTAAAAAAAGTATTTCCATCTCTCTCTCTCTATATATATATGTATATACATATATATATATATATATATATATATATATATATATATATATATTAAAAGAAAAAAATTATATATATGTATATATATATACATATAGAGAGAGAGAGAGAGATAAATATATATAGAGATAGATGGGTGGATAGATAGATAGATAGATAGATAGATAGATAGATACACATACATACATACATACATATGTGTGTATTGTTGGAGTTGCAAACATGGGTGCACTTGACAAACTCAGTGCGGCTATTCCCCATTGAAAGATTGTTGCATCCAGGTCCCTTAGCACTGTGATATGCTACTCAATACCACTGGCATGGCCAGGTGTAAACAACATCTGACCTTTGTTGTGTATGTAACCATGGAGATTGTGATGTCGCCTAGGCCCACCAAAGAACAGCCTTGTCAGAAGCAGCACTGCCATGAGCAGAAGCAGCAGCACCATAGGTTGTCAAATAAGCTGGATTTAACCAAGACAAGTGAGTCCAATAGGATGCAGGTATGTCCTCTATCCTTACAGCTTCCTGTGGCTGTTGGTTTTATACCGTTTGGGGACAGCCAAGGAGGCGTCAGCAGGCAACACAGGTAAGTGTGTGCTTGTATGTGTGTGTGTGTGTGTGTGTGTGTGTTTCCTATGCAGATCCTAAACCCAGTATCAAATGCAAGTAGGAGGAGTAAGAAGGGTTCCTGCCAAAGCCAGGTTATGGATTGCATTTAAAAATGGTCCATCAGAGTGAAATGGACTCCCATCTTCCTGCTTAGCAATAATGATATGGGTTTAGGGTCTGCTGTGTGTACTGGTGGGTGACTGCCACCCAGCCAGAGTGTGTATGGGAGGCTGCCAGCCAGCCTCCCTTCCTACAAGTAGTGATGGTGCATGTGAAGGGGACAGCGTTGGTTCCTCCCCTTTCACAGTTATCACTTCTCATCCTTCCTTTTGGCTGGTATCAAATGTGGTGTCTGTTTATATCAGTTTAATATCTGATATGTCCCCTATCTGATAGCAGATATTAAGTGCACCACCAGGTTTCAGTGTTGGAAAGAAAGGTTATCTGTTTATTTGCTGCAGCTGCTTGCTGGCTAGTCCAGTGGGCCCCTACTGCAGGCAATAGACAATAGGTGGTGCCTAGGTGGATAGGACATCAGCTATGAGGCATTTGTTTGTACAAACTGCTGCTCACAACTAATGTTGTAATATAGTGTCTCCATCTGCTGGTGGTATTGAATAAGCAATAGTGCAATGATAGGGTTTGAAAAAGAAAAAAAATAAGAAGCAGCAGCATAGGAAAGAAGGAAAACATGGAGAGAAGAAAAAAAGAAGGTAAAAATGAGGTGAAAACATGTTTAAAAAAGTATTTCCATCTCTCTCTCTCTATATGTATATACATATATATATATATATATATATATATATATATTTAAAAGAAAAAAAAATTATATATATATATATATATATATATACATATAGAGAGAGAGAGAGAGATAAATATATATAGAGATAGATGGGTGGATAGATAGATAGATAGATACATAGATACACATACATACATACATACATACGTGTGTATTGTTGGAGTTGCAAACATGGGTGCACTTGACAAACTCAGTGCGGCTATTCCCCATTGAAAGATTGTTGCACCCAGGACCCTTAGCACTGGGATATGCTACTCAATACCACTGGCATGGCCAGGTGTAAACAACATCTGACCTTTGTTGTGTATGTAACCATGGAGATTGTGATGTCGCCTAGGCCCACCAAAGAACAGCCTTGTCAGAAGCAGCACTGCCATGAGCAGAAGTAGCAGCACCATAGGTTGTCAAATAAGTTGGATTTAACCAAGACAAGTGAGTCCAATAGGATGCAGGTATGTCCTCTATCCTTACAGCTTCCCGTGGCTGTTGGTTTTATACCGTTTGGGGACAGCCAAGGAGGCGTCAGCAGGCAACACAGGTAAGTGTGTGCTTGTGTGTGTGTGTGTGTGTGTGTGTGTGTTTCCTATGCAGATCCTAAACCCAGTATCAAATGCAAGTAGGAGGAGTAAGAAGGGTTCCTGCCAAAGCCAGGTTATGGATTGCATTTAAAAATGGTCCATCAGAGTGAAATGGACTCCCATCTTCCTGCTTAGCAATAATGATATGGGTTTAGGGTCTGCTGTGTGTACTGGTGGGTGACTGCCACCCAGCCAGAGTGTGTATGGGAGGCTGCCAGCCAGCCTCCCTTCCTACAAGTAATGATGGTGCATGTGAAGGGGACAGCGTTGGTTCCTCCCCTTTCACAGTTATCACTTCTCATCCTTCCTTTTGGCTGGTATCAAATGTGGTGTCTGTTTATATCAGTTTAATATCTGATATGTCCCCTATCTGATAGCATATATTAAATGCACCACCAAGCTTCAGTGTTGGAAAGAAAGATTATCTGTTTATTTGCTGCAGCTGCTTGCTGGCTAGTCCAGTGGGCCCCTACTGCAGGCAATAGACAATAGGTGGTGCCTATGTGCCTAGGTGGATAGGACATCAGCTATGAGGCATTTGTTTGTACAAACTGCTGCTCACAACTAATGTTGTAATATAGTGTCTCCATCTGCTGGTGGTATTGAATAAGCAATAGTGCAATGATAGGGTCTGAAAAAGAAGAAAAATAAGAAGCAGCAGCATAGGAAAGAAGGAAAACATGGAGAGAAGAAAAAAAGAAGGTAAAAATGAGGTGAAAACATGTTTAAAAAAGTATTTCCATCTCTCTCTCTCTCTCTATGTATATACATATATATATATATATATATATATATATATATTTAAAAGAAAAAAAAATTATATATATATATATATATATATACATATAGAGAGAGAGAGATAAATATATATAGAGATAGATGGGTGGATAGATGGATAGATGGATAGATAGATAGATAGATAGATAGATAGATAGACATACATACACACATACACACATACACACATACACACATACACACATACACACATACATACATACATACATACATATGTGTGTATTGTTGGAGTTGCAAACATGGGTGCACTTGACAACCTCAGTGCGGCTATTCCCCATTGAAAGATTGTTGCACCCAGGACCCTTAGCTTTGGGATATGCTACTCAATACCACTGGCATGGCCAAGTGTAAACAACATCTGACCTTTGTTGTGTATGTAACCATGGAGATTGTGATGTCGCCTAGGCCCACCAAAGAACAGCCTTGTCAGAAGCAGCACTGCCATGAGCAGAAGTAGCAGCACCATAGGTTGTCAAATAAGTTGGATTTAACCAAGACAAGTGAGTCCAATAGGATGCAGGTATGTCCTCTATCCTTACAGCTTCCCGTGGCTGTTGGTTTTATACCGTTTGGGGACAGCCAAGGAGGCGTCAGCAGGCAACACAGGTAAGTGTGTGCTTGTATGTGTGTGTGTGTGTTTGTGTGTGTGTGTTTCCTATGCAGATCCTAAACCCAGTATCAAATGCAAGTAGGAGGAGTAAGAAGGGTTCCTGCCAAAGCCAGGTTATGGATTGCATTTAAAAATGGTCCATCAGAGTGAAATGGACTCCCATCTTCCTGCTTAGCAATAATGATATGGGTTTAGGGTCTGCTGTGTGTACTGGTGGGTGACTGCCACCCAGCCAGAGTGTGTATGGGAGGCTGCCAGCCAGCCTCCCTTCCTACAAGTAATGATGGTGCATGTGAAGGGGACAGCGTTGGTTCCTCCCCTTTCACAGTTATCACTTCTCATCCTTCCTTTTGGCTGGTATCAAATGTGGTGTCTGTTTATATCAGTTTAATATCTGATATGTCCCCTATCTGATAGCATATATTAAATGCACCACCAGGTTTCAGTGTTGGAAAGAAAGATTATCTGTTTATTTGCTGCAGCTGCTTGCTGGCTAGTCCAGTGGGCCCCTACTGCAGGCAATAGACAATAGGTGGTGCCTATGTGCCTAGGTGGATAGGACATCAGCTATGAGGCATTTGTTTGTACAAACTGCTGCTCACAACTAATGTTGTAATATAGTGTCTCCATCTGCTGGTGGTATTGAATAAGCAATAGTGCAATGATAGGGTCTGAAAAAGAAGAAAAATAAGAAGCAGCAGCATAGGAAAAAAGGAAAACATGGAGAGAAGAAAAAAAGAAGGTAAAAATGAGGTGAAAACATGTTTAAAAAAGTATTTCCATCTCTCTCTATATATATATATATATATATATTTAAAAGAAAAAAAAATTATATATATATATATATATATATATATATATATATATATATATACATATAGAGAGAGAGAGATAAATATATATATAGAGATAGATGGGTGGATAGATAGATAGATAGATAGATAGACATACATACACACATACACACATACACACATACACACATACATACATACATACATACATATGTGTGTATTGTTGGAGTTGCAAACATGGGTGCACTTGACAAACTCAGTGCGGCTATTCCCCATTGAAAGATTGTTGCACCCAGGACCCTTAGCACTGGGATATGCTACTCAATACCACTGGCATTGCCAGGTGTAAACAACATCTGACCTTTGTTGTGTATGTAACCATGGAGATTGTGATGTCGCCTAGGCCCACCAAAGAACAGCTTTGTCAGAAGCAGCACTGCCATGAGCAGAAGTAGCAGCACCATAGGTTGTCAAATAAGTTGGATTTAACCAAGACAAGTGAGTCCAATAGGATGCAGGTATGTCCTCTATCCTTACAGCTTCCCGTGGCTGTTGGTTTTATACCGTTTGGGGACAGCCAAGGAGGCGTCAGCAGGCAACACAGGTAAGTGTGTGCTTGTATGTGTGTGTGTGTGTGTGTGTGTGTGTGTTTCCTATGCAGATCCTAAACCCAGTATCAAATGCAAGTAGGAGGAGTAAGAAGGGTTCCTGCCAAAGCCAGGTTATGGATTGCATTTAAAAATGGTCCATCAGAGTGAAATGGACTCCCATCTTCCTGCTTAGCAATAATGATATGGGTTTAGGGTCTGCTGTGTGTACTGGTGGGTGACTGCCACCCAGCCAGAGTGTGTATGGGAGGCTGCCAGCCAGCCTCCCTTCCTACAAGTAGTGATGGTGCATGTGAAGGGGACAGCGTTGGTTCCTCCCCTTTCACAGTTATCACTTCTCATCCTTCCTTTTGGCTGGTATCAAATGTGGTGTCTGTTTATATCAGTTTAATATCTGATATGTCCCCTATCTGATAGCAGATATTAAGTGCACCACCAGGTTTCAGTGTTGGAAAGAAAGGTTATCTGTTTATTTGCTGCAGCTGCTTGCTGGCTAGTCCAGTGGGCCCCTACTGCAGGCAATAGACAATAGGTGGTGCCTATGTGCCTAGGTGGATAGGACATCAGCTATGAGGCATTTGTTTGTACAAACTGCTGCTCACAACTAATGTTGTAATATAGTGTCTCCATCTGCTGGTGGTATTGAATAAGCAATAGTGCAATGATAGGGTTTGAAAAAGAAAAAAAATAAGAAGCAGCAGCATAGGAAAGAAGGAAAACATGGAGAGAAGAAAAAAAGAAGGTAAAAATGAGGTGAAAACATGTTTAAAAAAGTATTTCCATCTCTCTCTCTCTCTATATGTATATACATATATATATATATATATATATATATATATATTTAAAAGAAAAAAAAATTATATATATATATATATATACATATAGAGAGAGAGAGAGAGAGATAAATATATATAGAGATAGATGGGTGGATAGATAGATAGATAGACATACATACACACATACACACATACACACATACATACATACATACATATGTGTGTATTGTTGGAGTTGCAAACATGGGTGCACTTGACAAACTCAGTGCGGCTATTCCCCATTGAAAGATTGTTGCACCCAGGACCCTTAGCACTGGGATATGCTACTCAATACCACTGGCATGGCCAGGTGTAAACAACATCTGACCTTTGTTGTGTATGTAACCATGGAGATTGTGATGTCGCCTAGGCCCACCAAAGAACAGCCTTGTCAGAAGCAGCACTGCCATGAGCAGAAGTAGCAGCACCATAGGTTGTCAAATAAGTTGGATTTAACCAAGACAAGTGAGTCCAATAGGATGCAGGTATGTCCTCTATCCTTACAGCTTCCCGTGGCTGTTGGTTTTATACCGTTTGGGGACAGCCAAGGAGGCGTCAGCAGGCAACACAGGTAAGTGTGTGCTTGTATGTGTGTGTGTGTGTGTGTGTGTGTGTTTCCTATGCAGATCCTAAACCCAGTATCAAATGCAAGTAGGAGGGGTAAGAAGGGTTCCTGCCAAAGCCAGGTTATGGATTGCATTTAAAAATGGTCCATCAGAGTGAAATGGACTCCCATCTTCCTGCTTAGCAATAATGATATGGGTTTAGGGTCTGCTGTGTGTACTGGTGGGTGACTGACACCCAGCCAGAGTGTGTATGGGAGGCTGCCAGCCAGCCTCCCTTCCTACAAGTAGTGATGGTGCATGTGAAGGGGACAGCGTTGGTTCCTCCCCTTTCACAGTTATCACTTCTCATCCTTCCTTTTGGCTGGTATCAAATGTGGTGTCTGTTTATATCAGTTTAATATCTGATATGTCCCCTATCTCGTAGCATATATTAAGTGCACCACCAGGTTTCAGTGTTGGAAAGAAAGATTACCTGTTTATTTGCTGCTGCAGCTGCTTGCTGGCTAGTCCAGTGGGTCCCTACTGCAGGCAAAAGACAATAGGTGGTGCCTAGGTGGATAGGACATCAGCTATGAGGCATTTGTTTGTACAAACTGCTGCTCACAACTAATGTTGTAATATAGTGTCTCCATCTGCTGGTGGTATTGAATAAGCAATAGTGCAATGATAGGGTCTGAAAAAGAAGAAAAATAAGAAGCAGCAGCATATGAAAAAAGGAGGAAAGAAGGAAAACATGGAGAGAAGAAAAAAAAGAAGGTAAAAATGAGGTGAAAACATGTTTAAAAAAGTATTTCCATCTCTCTCTCTCTCTATATGTATATATATATATATATATATATATATATATATATATATATATATTTAAAAGAAAAAAAATTATATATATACATATATACATATAGAGAGAGAGAGATAAATATATATAGAGATAGATGGGTGGATAGATAGATAGAGAGATACACATACATACACACATACACACATACACACATACATACATACATAGATATGTGTGTATTGTTGGAGTTGCAAACATGGGTGCACTTGACAAACTCAGTGCGGCTATTCCCCATTGAAAGATTGTTGCATCCAGGTCCCTTAGCACTGTGATATGCTACTCAATACCACTGGCATGGCCAGGTGTAAACAACATCTGACCTTTGTTGTGTATGTAACCATGGAGATTGTGATGTCGCCTAGGCCCACCAAAGAACAGCCTTGTCAGAAGCAGCACTGCCATGAGCAGAAGCAGCAGCACCATAGGTTGTCAAATAAGCTGGATTTAACCAAGACAAGTGAGTCCAATAGGATGCAGGTATGTCCTCTATCCTTACAGCTTCCCGTGGCTGTTGGTTTTATACCGTTTGGGGACAGCCAAGGAGGCGTCAGCAGGCAACACAGGTAAGTGTGTGCTTGTGTGTGTGTGTGTGTTTCCTATGCAGATCCTAAACCCAGTATCAAATGCAAGTAGGAGGAGTAAGAAGGGTTCCTGCCAAAGCCAGTTTATGGATTGCATTTAAAAATGGTCCATCAGAGTGAAATGGACTCCCATCTTCCTGCTTAGCAATAATGATATGGGTTTAGGGTCTGCTGTGTGTACTGGTGGGTGACTGCCACCCAGCCAGAGTGTGTATGGGAGGCTGCCAGCCAGCCTCCCTTCCTACAAGTAGTGATGGTGCATGTGAAGGGGACAGCGTTGGTTCCTCCCCTTTCACAGTTATCACTGCTCATCCTTCGTTTTGGCTGGTATCAAATGTAGTGTCTGTTTATATCAGTTTAATATCTGATATGTCCCCTATCTGGTAGCATATATTAAGTGCACCACCAGGTTTCAGTGAGGAAAGAAAGATTACCTGTTTATTTGCTGCTGCAACAGCAGCTGCTTGCTGGCTAGTCCAGTGGGCCCCTACTGCAGGCAAAAGACAATAGGTGGTGCCTAGATGGATAGGTGGATAGGACATCAGCTATGAGGTATTTGTTTGTACAAACTGTTGCTCACAACTAATGTTGTAATATAGTGTCTCCATCTGCTGGTGGTATTGAATAAGCAATAGTGCAATGATAGGGTCTGAAAAAGAAGAAAAATAAGAAGCAGCAGCATAGGAAAAAAAGGAGGAAAGAAGGAAAACATGGAGAGAAGGAAAAAAAGAAGGTAAAAATGAGGTGAAAACATGTTTAAAAAAAGTATTTCCATCTCTCTCTCTCTATATATATATGTATATACATATATATATATATATATATATATATTTAAAAGAAAAAAATTATATATATGTATATATATATACATATAGAGAGAGAGAGAGAGATAAATATATATAGAGATAGATGGGTGGATAGATAGATAGATAGATAGATAGATAGATACACATACATACATACATACATATGTGTGTATTGTTGGAGTTGCAAACATGGGTGCACTTGACAAACTCAGTGCGGCTATTCCCCATTGAAAGATTGTTGCATCCAGGTCCCTTAGCACTGTGATATGCTACTCAATACCACTGGCATGGCCAGGTGTAAACAACATCTGACCTTTGTTGTGTATGTAACCATGGAGATTGTGATGTCGCCTAGGCCCACCAAAGAACAGCCTTGTCAGAAGCAGCACTGCCATGAGCAGAAGCAGCAGCACCATAGGTTGTCAAATAAGCTGGATTTAACCAAGACAAGTGAGTCCAATAGGATGCAGGTATGTCCTCTATCCTTACAGCTTCCTGTGGCTGTTGGTTTTATACCGTTTGGGGACAGCCAAGGAGGCGTCAGCAGGCAACACAGGTAAGTGTGTGCTTGTATGTGTGTGTGTGTGTGTGTGTGTGTGTGTTTCCTATGCAGATCCTAAACCCAGTATCAAATGCAAGTAGGAGGAGTAAGAAGGGTTCCTGCCAAAGCCAGGTTATGGATTGCATTTAAAAATGGTCCATCAGAGTGAAATGGACTCCCATCTTCCTGCTTAGCAATAATGATATGGGTTTAGGGTCTGCTGTGTGTACTGGTGGGTGACTGCCACCCAGCCAGAGTGTGTATGGGAGGCTGCCAGCCAGCCTCCCTTCCTACAAGTAGTGATGGTGCATGTGAAGGGGACAGCGTTGGTTCCTCCCCTTTCACAGTTATCACTTCTCATCCTTCCTTTTGGCTGGTATCAAATGTGGTGTCTGTTTATATCAGTTTAATATCTGATATGTCCCCTATCTGATAGCAGATATTAAGTGCACCACCAGGTTTCAGTGTTGGAAAGAAAGGTTATCTGTTTATTTGCTGCAGCTGCTTGCTGGCTAGTCCAGTGGGCCCCTACTGCAGGCAATAGACAATAGGTGGTGCCTAGGTGGATAGGACATCAGCTATGAGGCATTTGTTTGTACAAACTGCTGCTCACAACTAATGTTGTAATATAGTGTCTCCATCTGCTGGTGGTATTGAATAAGCAATAGTGCAATGATAGGGTTTGAAAAAGAAAAAAAATAAGAAGCAGCAGCATAGGAAAGAAGGAAAACATGGAGAGAAGAAAAAAAGAAGGTAAAAATGAGGTGAAAACATGTTTAAAAAAGTATTTCCATCTCTCTCTCTCTATATGTATATACATATATATATATATATATATATATATATATATTTAAAAGAAAAAAAAATTATATATATATATATATATATATATACATATAGAGAGAGAGAGAGAGATAAATATATATAGAGATAGATGGGTGGATAGATAGATAGATAGATACATAGATACACATACATACATACATACATACGTGTGTATTGTTGGAGTTGCAAACATGGGTGCACTTGACAAACTCAGTGCGGCTATTCCCCATTGAAAGATTGTTGCACCCAGGACCCTTAGCACTGGGATATGCTACTCAATACCACTGGCATGGCCAGGTGTAAACAACATCTGACCTTTGTTGTGTATGTAACCATGGAGATTGTGATGTCGCCTAGGCCCACCAAAGAACAGCCTTGTCAGAAGCAGCACTGCCATGAGCAGAAGTAGCAGCACCATAGGTTGTCAAATAAGTTGGATTTAACCAAGACAAGTGAGTCCAATAGGATGCAGGTATGTCCTCTATCCTTACAGCTTCCCGTGGCTGTTGGTTTTATACCGTTTGGGGACAGCCAAGGAGGCGTCAGCAGGCAACACAGGTAAGTGTGTGCTTGTGTGTGTGTGTGTGTGTGTGTGTGTGTTTCCTATGCAGATCCTAAACCCAGTATCAAATGCAAGTAGGAGGAGTAAGAAGGGTTCCTGCCAAAGCCAGGTTATGGATTGCATTTAAAAATGGTCCATCAGAGTGAAATGGACTCCCATCTTCCTGCTTAGCAATAATGATATGGGTTTAGGGTCTGCTGTGTGTACTGGTGGGTGACTGCCACCCAGCCAGAGTGTGTATGGGAGGCTGCCAGCCAGCCTCCCTTCCTACAAGTAATGATGGTGCATGTGAAGGGGACAGCGTTGGTTCCTCCCCTTTCACAGTTATCACTTCTCATCCTTCCTTTTGGCTGGTATCAAATGTGGTGTCTGTTTATATCAGTTTAATATCTGATATGTCCCCTATCTGATAGCATATATTAAATGCACCACCAAGCTTCAGTGTTGGAAAGAAAGATTATCTGTTTATTTGCTGCAGCTGCTTGCTGGCTAGTCCAGTGGGCCCCTACTGCAGGCAATAGACAATAGGTGGTGCCTATGTGCCTAGGTGGATAGGACATCAGCTATGAGGCATTTGTTTGTACAAACTGCTGCTCACAACTAATGTTGTAATATAGTGTCTCCATCTGCTGGTGGTATTGAATAAGCAATAGTGCAATGATAGGGTCTGAAAAAGAAGAAAAATAAGAAGCAGCAGCATAGGAAAGAAGGAAAACATGGAGAGAAGAAAAAAAGAAGGTAAAAATGAGGTGAAAACATGTTTAAAAAAGTATTTCCATCTCTCTCTCTCTCTCTATGTATATACATATATATATATATATATATATATATATATTTAAAAGAAAAAAAAATTATATATATATATATATATATATACATATAGAGAGAGAGAGATAAATATATATAGAGATAGATGGGTGGATAGATGGATAGATGGATAGATAGATAGATAGATAGATAGATAGATAGACATACATACACACATACACACATACACACATACACACATACACACATACACACATACACACATACATACATACATACATACATATGTGTGTATTGTTGGAGTTGCAAACATGGGTGCACTTGACAACCTCAGTGCGGCTATTCCCCATTGAAAGATTGTTGCACCCAGGACCCTTAGCACTGGGATATGCTACTCAATACCACTGGCATGGCCAAGTGTAAACAACATCTGACCTTTGTTGTGTATGTAACCATGGAGATTGTGATGTCGCCTAGGCCCACCAAAGAACAGCCTTGTCAGAAGCAGCACTGCCATGAGCAGAAGTAGCAGCACCATAGGTTGTCAAATAAGTTGGATTTAACCAAGACAAGTGAGTCCAATAGGATGCAGGTATGTCCTCTATCCTTACAGCTTCCCGTGGCTGTTGGTTTTATACCGTTTGGGGACAGCCAAGGAGGCGTCAGCAGGCAACACAGGTAAGTGTGTGCTTGTATGTGTGTGTGTGTGTTTGTGTGTGTGTGTTTCCTATGCAGATCCTAAACCCAGTATCAAATGCAAGTAGGAGGAGTAAGAAGGGTTCCTGCCAAAGCCAGGTTATGGATTGCATTTAAAAATGGTCCATCAGAGTGAAATGGACTCCCATCTTCCTGCTTAGCAATAATGATATGGGTTTAGGGTCTGCTGTGTGTACTGGTGGGTGACTGCCACCCAGCCAGAGTGTGTATGGGAGGCTGCCAGCCAGCCTCCCTTCCTACAAGTAATGATGGTGCATGTGAAGGGGACAGCGTTGGTTCCTCCCCTTTCACAGTTATCACTTCTCATCCTTCCTTTTGGCTGGTATCAAATGTGGTGTCTGTTTATATCAGTTTAATATCTGATATGTCCCCTATCTGATAGCATATATTAAATGCACCACCAGGTTTCAGTGTTGGAAAGAAAGATTATCTGTTTATTTGCTGCAGCTGCTTGCTGGCTAGTCCAGTGGGCCCCTACTGCAGGCAATAGACAATAGGTGGTGCCTATGTGCCTAGGTGGATAGGACATCAGCTATGAGGCATTTGTTTGTACAAACTGCTGCTCACAACTAATGTTGTAATATAGTGTCTCCATCTGCTGGTGGTATTGAATAAGCAATAGTGCAATGATAGGGTCTGAAAAAGAAGAAAAATAAGAAGCAGCAGCATAGGAAAAAAGGAAAACATGGAGAGAAGAAAAAAAGAAGGTAAAAATGAGGTGAAAACATGTTTAAAAAAGTATTTCCATCTCTCTCTATATATATATATATATATATATTTAAAAGAAAAAAAAATTATATATATATATATATATATATATATATATATATACATATAGAGAGAGAGAGATAAATATATATATAGAGATAGATGGGTGGATAGATAGATAGATAGATAGATAGATAGATAGATAGACATACATACACACATACACACATACATACATACATACATACATATGTGTGTATTGTTGGAGTTGCAAACATGGGTGCACTTGACAAACTCAGTGCGGCTATTCCCCATTGAAAGATTGTTGCACCCAGGACCCTTAGCACTGGGATATGCTACTCAATACCACTGGCATTGCCAGGTGTAAACAACATCTGACCTTTGTTGTGTATGTAACCATGGAGATTGTGATGTCGCCTAGGCCCACCAAAGAACAGCTTTGTCAGAAGCAGCACTGCCATGAGCAGAAGTAGCAGCACCATAGGTTGTCAAATAAGTTGGATTTAACCAAGACAAGTGAGTCCAATAGGATGCAGGTATGTCCTCTATCCTTACAGCTTCCCGTGGCTGTTGGTTTTATACCGTTTGGGGACAGCCAAGGAGGCGTCAGCAGGCAACACAGGTAAGTGTGTGCTTGTATGTGTGTGTGTGTGTGTGTGTGTGTGTGTGTTTCCTATGCAGATCCTAAACCCAGTATCAAATGCAAGTAGGAGGAGTAAGAAGGGTTCCTGCCAAAGCCAGGTTATGGATTGCATTTAAAAATGGTCCATCAGAGTGAAATGGACTCCCATCTTCCTGCTTAGCAATAATGATATGGGTTTAGGGTCTGCTGTGTGTACTGGTGGGTGACTGCCACCCAGCCAGAGTGTGTATGGGAGGCTGCCAGCCAGCCTCCCTTCCTACAAGTAGTGATGGTGCATGTGAAGGGGACAGCGTTGGTTCCTCCCCTTTCACAGTTATCACTTCTCATCCTTCCTTTTGGCTGGTATCAAATGTGGTGTCTGTTTATATCAGTTTAATATCTGATATGTCCCCTATCTGATAGCAGATATTAAGTGCACCACCAGGTTTCAGTGTTGGAAAGAAAGGTTATCTGTTTATTTGCTGCAGCTGCTTGCTGGCTAGTCCAGTGGGCCCCTACTGCAGGCAATAGACAATAGGTGGTGCCTATGTGCCTAGGTGGATAGGACATCAGCTATGAGGCATTTGTTTGTACAAACTGCTGCTCACAACTAATGTTGTAATATAGTGTCTCCATCTGCTGGTGGTATTGAATAAGCAATAGTGCAATGATAGGGTTTGAAAAAGAAAAAAAATAAGAAGCAGCAGCATAGGAAAGAAGGAAAACATGGAGAGAAGAAAAAAAGAAGGTAAAAATGAGGTGAAAACATGTTTAAAAAAGTATTTCCATCTCTCTCTCTCTCTATATGTATATACATATATATATATATATATATATATATATATTTAAAAGAAAAAAAAATTATATATATATATATATACATATAGAGAGAGAGAGAGAGAGATAAATATATATAGAGATAGATGGGTGGATAGATAGATAGATAGACATACATACACACATACACACATACACACATACATACATACATACATATGTGTGTATTGTTGGAGTTGCAAACATGGGTGCACTTGACAAACTCAGTGCGGCTATTCCCCATTGAAAGATTGTTGCACCCAGGACCCTTAGCACTGGGATATGCTACTCAATACCACTGGCATGGCCAGGTGTAAACAACATCTGACCTTTGTTGTGTATGTAACCATGGAGATTGTGATGTCGCCTAGGCCCACCAAAGAACAGCCTTGTCAGAAGCAGCACTGCCATGAGCAGAAGTAGCAGCACCATAGGTTGTCAAATAAGTTGGATTTAACCAAGACAAGTGAGTCCAATAGGATGCAGGTATGTCCTCTATCCTTACAGCTTCCCGTGGCTGTTGGTTTTATACCGTTTGGGGACAGCCAAGGAGGCGTCAGCAGGCAACACAGGTAAGTGTGTGCTTGTATGTGTGTGTGTGTGTGTGTGTGTGTGTGTTTCCTATGCAGATCCTAAACCCAGTATCAAATGCAAGTAGGAGGGGTAAGAAGGGTTCCTGCCAAAGCCAGGTTATGGATTGCATTTAAAAATGGTCCATCAGAGTGAAATGGACTCCCATCTTCCTGCTTAGCAATAATGATATGGGTTTAGGGTCTGCTGTGTGTACTGGTGGGTGACTGACACCCAGCCAGAGTGTGTATGGGAGGCTGCCAGCCAGCCTCCCTTCCTACAAGTAGTGATGGTGCATGTGAAGGGGACAGCGTTGGTTCCTCCCCTTTCACAGTTATCACTTCTCATCCTTCCTTTTGGCTGGTATCAAATGTGGTGTCTGTTTATATCAGTTTAATATCTGATATGTCCCCTATCTCGTAGCATATATTAAGTGCACCACCAGGTTTCAGTGTTGGAAAGAAAGATTACCTGTTTATTTGCTGCTGCAGCTGCTTGCTGGCTAGTCCAGTGGGTCCCTACTGCAGGCAAAAGACAATAGGTGGTGCCTAGGTGGATAGGACATCAGCTATGAGGCATTTGTTTGTACAAACTGCTGCTCACAACTAATGTTGTAATATAGTGTCTCCATCTGCTGGTGGTATTGAATAAGCAATAGTGCAATGATAGGGTCTGAAAAAGAAGAAAAATAAGAAGCAGCAGCATATGAAAAAAGGAGGAAAGAAGGAAAACATGGAGAGAAGAAAAAAAAGAAGGTAAAAATGAGGTGAAAACATGTTTAAAAAAGTATTTCCATCTCTCTCTCTCTCTATATGTATATATATATATATATATATATATATATATATATATATATATATATATTTAAAAGAAAAAAAATTATATATATACATATATACATATAGAGAGAGAGAGATAAATATATATAGAGATAGATGGGTGGATAGATAGATAGAGAGATACACATACATACACACATACACACATACACACATACATACATACATAGATATGTGTGTATTGTTGGAGTTGCAAACATGGGTGCACTTGACAAACTCAGTGCGGCTATTCCCCATTGAAAGATTGTTGCATCCAGGTCCCTTAGCACTGTGATATGCTACTCAATACCACTGGCATGGCCAGGTGTAAACAACATCTGACCTTTGTTGTGTATGTAACCATGGAGATTGTGATGTCGCCTAGGCCCACCAAAGAACAGCCTTGTCAGAAGCAGCACTGCCATGAGCAGAAGCAGCAGCACCATAGGTTGTCAAATAAGCTGGATTTAACCAAGACAAGTGAGTCCAATAGGATGCAGGTATGTCCTCTATCCTTACAGCTTCCCGTGGCTGTTGGTTTTATACCGTTTGGGGACAGCCAAGGAGGCGTCAGCAGGCAACACAGGTAAGTGTGTGCTTGTGTGTGTGTGTGTGTTTCCTATGCAGATCCTAAACCCAGTATCAAATGCAAGTAGGAGGAGTAAGAAGGGTTCCTGCCAAAGCCAGTTTATGGATTGCATTTAAAAATGGTCCATCAGAGTGAAATGGACTCCCATCTTCCTGCTTAGCAATAATGATATGGGTTTAGGGTCTGCTGTGTGTACTGGTGGGTGACTGCCACCCAGCCAGAGTGTGTATGGGAGGCTGCCAGCCAGCCTCCCTTCCTACAAGTAGTGATGGTGCATGTGAAGGGGACAGCGTTGGTTCCTCCCCTTTCACAGTTATCACTGCTCATCCTTCGTTTTGGCTGGTATCAAATGTAGTGTCTGTTTATATCAGTTTAATATCTGATATGTCCCCTATCTGGTAGCATATATTAAGTGCACCACCAGGTTTCAGTGAGGAAAGAAAGATTACCTGTTTATTTGCTGCTGCAACAGCAGCTGCTTGCTGGCTAGTCCAGTGGGCCCCTACTGCAGGCAAAAGACAATAGGTGGTGCCTAGATGGATAGGTGGATAGGACATCAGCTATGAGGTATTTGTTTGTACAAACTGTTGCTCACAACTAATGTTGTAATATAGTGTCTCCATCTGCTGGTGGTATTGAATAAGCAATAGTGCAATGATAGGGTCTGAAAAAGAAGAAAAATAAGAAGCAGCAGCATAGGAAAAAAAGGAGGAAAGAAGGAAAACATGGAGAGAAGGAAAAAAAGAAGGTAAAAATGAGGTGAAAACATGTTTAAAAAAAGTATTTCCATCTCTCTCTCTCTATATATATATGTATATACATATATATATATATATATATATATATATATATATTTAAAAGAAAAAAATTATATATATGTATATATATATACATATAGAGAGAGAGAGAGAGATAAATATATATAGAGATAGATGGGTGGATAGATAGATAGATAGATAGATAGATACACATACATACATACATACATATGTGTGTATTGTTGGAGTTGCAAACATGGGTGCACTTGACAAACTCAGTGCGGCTATTCCCCATTGAAAGATTGTTGCATCCAGGTCCCTTAGCACTGTGATATGCTACTCAATACCACTGGCATGGCCAGGTGTAAACAACATCTGACCTTTGTTGTGTATGTAACCATGGAGATTGTGATGTCGCCTAGGCCCACCAAAGAACAGCCTTGTCAGAAGCAGCACTGCCATGAGCAGAAGCAGCAGCACCATAGGTTGTCAAATAAGCTGGATTTAACCAAGACAAGTGAGTCCAATAGGATGCAGGTATGTCCTCTATCCTTACAGCTTCCTGTGGCTGTTGGTTTTATACCGTTTGGGGACAGCCAAGGAGGCGTCAGTAGGCAACACAGGTAAGTGTGTGCTTGTGTGTGTGTGTGTGTGTGTGTGTGTATTTCCTATGCAGATCCTAAACCCAGTATCAAATGCAAGTAGGAGGAGTAAGAAGGGTTCCTGCCAAAGCCAGGTTATGGATTGCATTTAAAAATGGTCCATCAGAGTGAAATGGACTCCCATCTTCCTGCTTAGCAATAATGATATGGGTTTAGGGTCTGCTGTGTGTACTGGTGGGTGACTGCCAGCCAGCCTCCCTTCCTACAAGTAGTGATGGTGCATGTGAAGGGGACAGCGTTGGTTCCTCCCCTTTCACAGTTATCACTTCTCATCCTTCCTTTTGGCTGGTATCAAATGTGGTGTCTGTTTATATCAGTTTAATATCTGATATGTCCCCTATCTGATAGCATATATTAAATGCACCACCAGGGTTCAGTGTTGGATAGAAAGATTACCTGTTTATTTGCTGCTGCTGCTGCAGCTGCTTGCTGGCTAGTCCAGTGGGCACCTACTGCAGGCAAAAGACAATAGGTGGTGCCTAGGTGGATAGGACATCAGCTATGAGACATTTGTTTGTACAAACTGCTGCTCACAACTAATGTTGTAATATAGTGTCTCCATCTGCTGGTGGTATTGAATGAGCAATAGTGCAATGATAGGGTCTGAAAAAGAAGAAAAATAAGAAGCAGCAGCATAGGAAAAAAGGAGGAAAGAAGGTAAAAATTAGGTGAAAACATGTTTAAAAAAGTATTTCCATCTCTCTCTCTCTATATGTATATACATATATATATATATATTTAAAAGAAAGAAAAAAATAATATATATATATATATATATATATATATATATATATATATACATATAGAGAGAGAGAGAGATAAATATATATAGAGATAGATGGGTGGATAGATAGATAGATAGACAGACATACATATGTGTGTATTGTTGGAGTTGCAAACATGGGTGCACTTGACAAACTCAGTGCGGCTATTCCCCATTGAAAGATTGTTGCATCCAGGACCCTTAGCACTGTGATATGCTACTCAATACCACTGGCATGGCCAGGTGTAAACAACATCTGACCTTTGTTGTGTATGTAACCATGGAGATTGTGATGTCGCCTAGGCCCACCAAAGAACAGCCTTGTCAGAAGCAGCACTGCCATGAGCAGAAGCAGCAGCACCATAGGTTGTCAAATAAGCTGGATTTAACCAAGACAAGTGAGTCCAATAGGATGCAGGTATGTCCTCTATCCTTACAGCTTCCCGTGGCTGTTGGTTTTATACCGTTTGGGGACAGCCAAGGAGGCGTCAGCAGGCAACACAGGTAAGTGTGTGCTTGTGTGTGTGTGTGTGTGTGTTTCCTATGCAGATCCTAAACCCAGTATCAAATGCAAGTAGGAGGAGTAAGAAGGGTTCCTGCCAAAGCCAGGTTATGGATTGCATTTAAAAATGGTCCATCAGAGTGAAATGGACTCCCATCTTCCTGCTTAGCAATAATGATATGGGTTTAGGGTCTGCTGTGTGTACTGGTGGGTGACTGCCACCCAGCCAGAGTGTGTATGGGAGGCTGCCAGCCAGCCTCCCTTCCTACAAGTAGTGATGGTGCATGTGAAGGGGACAGCGTTGGTTCCTCCCCTTTCACAGTTATCACTTCTTATCTTTCCTTTTGGCTGGTATCAAATGTAGTGTCTGTTTATATCAGTTTAATATCTGATATGTCCCCTATCTGGTAGCATATATTAAGTGCACCACCAGGTTTCAGTGTTGGAAAGAAAGATTACCTGTTTATTTACTACTGCTGCAGCTGCTTTCTGGCTAGTCCAGTGGGCCCCTACTGCAGGCAAAAGACAATAGGTGGTGCCGCTTGTGTCTGACCCCTGTTGGAGCGACCAGGCACAGGACTGCTGCTGCTGCTGCTGCTGAATGTCCTCTTTAATTGAATAAGCTCAGCAACCAGCACACCTGTGCAGGTTGGACATGACATGATAGGTAGAAGTCTTTCAGGTAGTGGGTGTTGAATCTTGTATGATGAGGTTTCTAGGAGGGGGTGTGTTATGCAGATTAGGGTGGATGGAGAGAGATCTGAGAAAGCCGTATGCTTTGGTGAGTCCTGGTTGGTATGGGTTTGTTGAGGTGTTCATGAGAAAGTTTGGTTTGATAGGTGTGAGACAGGATGTGTTAAAGGAGAAGAAGAGTATGGTGAAGTGTATTAGGGTGAAGGATGTTCAGTGTAATATTAATATGGTGAGAGAATAGAATGTGAGTAAAGTGTGGAAGAGTTTGGAGACAGATGGTATGACTAATAGACAGAGAGAGATTGTATGGCAGAGTTTGCATGGTGCATTGCCAGTGAGAGAGGTACAGAAGAGTCGGGGGATTGGAAGAAGTGAGAGATGTCCGAGAGAGGGTTGTGGAGGGAATGAGATTATTATGCATTTGTTTTGGAATTGTGATAGAGCGCAAGAAGTGTGGAAGGGAATTGGTCCGTTGGCTAAAGAATTTATGGGGGTAAGAAAGTGGTCTTTTGAAGTGATTATGTTTGGTCTGGGGGTGGTAGGTGGGAGGAAGGAGAGAATGTTATATGTGTTGTTAGCAATAATTAAGGAGGTATTGTGGGATGTTAGGAATTTGTATATACCGTATTTATCGTCGTATAACACGCACTTTTTAGGCTAAAATTTTTAGCCTAAAGTCTATGTGCGTGTTATACGCCGATACCACCCCAGGAAAGGCAGGGGGAGAGAGGCCGTCGCTGCCCGCTTCTCTCCCCCTGCCTTCCCTGGGGTCTAGAGCCCTGCTGCCGGCCCTTCTCACCCCCTGGCTATCAGCGCCGCTGCCCGTTCTGTCCCCCTGACTATCGGTACCGGCGAGAGAAGGGGCAGCGGCACCCATTGCCGGCGCCGCTGCCCCGTTGCCTCCCCCCATCCCCGGTGGCATAATTACCTGGGTCGGGTCCGCGCTGCTGCAGGCCTCCGGCGTGCGTCCCCTTCGTCGTTGCTATGCGCTGCACGGCGCGGCGCATGACGTCAGTGCGCCGCGCCATTCATAGCAACGACGCAGGGGCTGCACGCCGGAGGCCTGCAGCAGCGCGGACCCGACCCAGGTAATTATGCCACCGGGGATGGGGGGAGGCAATGGGGCAGTGGCGCCGGCAATGGGTGCCGCTGCCCCTTCTCTCCCCCTGGCTGTCGGCGCCGCTTCTCTCCCCCTGGCTATCGGCGCCGGCAATGGGGCGCCGGTACCGATATTCAGGGGGACAGAACGGGCAGCGGCGCCGATAGCCAGGGGGAGAGAAGGGCCGGCAGCAGGGCTCTAGACCCCAGGAAAGGCAGGGGGAGAGAAGCGGGCAGCGACGGCCTCTCTCGCCCTGCATTTCCTGGGGGTGTATCGGGGTATACACGCGCACACACGCACCCTCATTTTACCATGGATATTTGGGTAAACAACTTTTTTTACCCAAATATCCTTGGTAAAATGAGGGTGCGTGTTATAGGCCGGTGCGTGGTATACCCCGATAAATACGGTATTTAAGAAGAAGGATGTGTCGGTTGAAGAGTGTATGAGAATGATATTAGATAGATTGCATACTGTATATTTGTGGGATAAGAAGAGATTTGGAGAGGATGATGCGGAGGGGACTTGGAAGTTTTTAAAATGGAGACACGTTGTGAGGGTATGAGGGTGGTGTGTTGTTATGCTATGTACTTTGTTTTGGGGTGTATTTTGTTATATGTTGATAAAGTAACCTAATGATGAGTTTGGTGAATTGTGACTAAGTTCAGTAAATCTGAGAGGCAAACGTGAAGTAAACCTGAACGATTAAGTTTTAATTCAAACCTGAAGGTTTAAAAAAAAAATAAAAATAAAAAAGTCTGTTTTTATCAGTTTAACCCCTTCAGGACGGAGCCCATTTTGGCCTTAAGGACCGGAGCGTTTTTTGCACATCTGACCACTGTCACTTTAAACATTAATAACTCTGGAATGCTTTTAGTTATCATTCTGATTCCGAGATTGTTTTTTCGTGACATATTATACTTTAACATAGTGGTAAATTTTTGTCGATACTTGCATCCTTTCTTGGTGAAAAATCCGTAAATTTGATGAAAAATTTGAAAATTTTGCATTTTTCTAACTTTGAAGCTCTCTGCTTGTAAGGAAAATGGATATTACGAATACATTTTTTTTTGGTTCACATATACAATATGTCTACTTTATGTTTGCATCATAAAATTTACGTGTTTTTACTTTTGGAAGACACCAGAGGGCTTCAACGGTCAGCAGCAATTTTCCGATTTTTCACAAAATTTTCAAACTCAGTATTTTTCAGGGACCAGTTCACGTTTGAAGTGGATTTGAAGGGTCTTCATATTAGAAATACCCCATAAATTACCCCATTATAAAAACTACACCCCCAAAGTATTCAAAATGACATTCAGTCAGCGTTTTAACCCTTTAGGTGTTTCACACGAATAGCAGCAAAGTGAAGGAGAAAATTCACAATCTTCATTTTTTACACTCACATGTTCTTGTAGACCCAATTTTAGAATTTTTACAAGGGGTAAAAGGACAAAATTTTTACTTGTATTTGTAGCCCAATTTCTCTCGAGTAAGGACATACCTCATATGTCTATGTAAAGTGTTCAGCGGGCGCAGTAGAGGGCTCAGAAGGGAAGGAGCGACAAGGGGATTTTGGAGAGTACGTTTTTCTGAAATGGTTTTTGGGGGGCATGTTACCTTTAGGAAGCCCTTATGGTGCCAGAACAGCAAAAAAAAAAACACATGGCATACCATTTTGGAAACTAGACCCCTCGGGGAATGTAACATGGGATAAAGTGAACCTTAATACCCCACAGGTGTTTCACGACTTTTGCAAATGTAAAAAAAAAAATAATAATTTTTTACCTAAAATGCTTGTTTTCCCGAAAAATTTTTATTTTTAAAAAGGGTAATAGCAGAAAACACCCCTAAAAATTTGAAGCCCAATTTCTCCCGATTCAGAAAACACCCCATATGGGGGTGAAAAGTGCTCTGCTGGCGCACTACAGGTCTCGGAAGAGAAGGAGTCACATTTGGCTTTTTGAACGCAAATTTTTCTCTGGGGGCATGCCGCATTTAGGAAGCCCCTATGGTGCCAGGACAGCAAAAAACCCCCCACATGGCATACCATTTTGGAAACTAGACCCCTCGGGGAACGTAACAAGGGGTTAAGTGAACCTTTATACCCCACAGGTGTTTCACGACTTTTGCATATGTAAAAAAAAAAATTTTTTTTTTACCTAAAATGCTTGTTTTCCCAAAAATTTTACATTTTTAAAAAGGGTAAAAGCAGAAAATACCCCCCAAAATTTGTAACCCAATTTCTCCCAAGTACGGCGATACCCCATATGTGACCCTTAACTGTTGCCTTGAAATACGACAGGGCTCCAAAGTGAGAGCGCCATGCGCATTTGAGGCCTAAATTAGGGATTGCTTAGGGGTGGACATAGGGGTATTCTACGCCAGTGATTCCCAAACAGGGTGCCTCCAGCTGTTGCAAAACTCCCAGCATGCCTGGACAGTCAACGGCTGTCCGACAATACTGGGAGTTGTTTTGCAACAGCTGGAGGCTCCGTTCTGGAAACAGTGGCGTACCAGACGTTTTTCATTTTTATTGGGGAGGGGGGGGGGGCTGTGTAGGGGTATGTGTATACGTAGTGTTTTTTACTTTTTATTTTATTTTTTGTGGTAGTGTAGTGTAGTGTTTTTAGGGTACAGTCACACGGGCGGGGGTTCACAGTAGTTTCTCGCTGGCAATTTGAGCTGCAGCAGAAAGTTTGCGGCAGCTCAAATTTGCAGCCAGATACTTACTGTAATCCTCCGCCCATGTGAGTGTACCCTGTACGTTCACATTGGGGGGGACATCCAGCTGTTGCATAACTACAACTCCCAGCATGCCCGTTGGCTGTCGGTGACTGCTGAGAGTTGCAGTTTTGCAACAACTGTAGGCACACTGGTTATGTATCACTGAGTTTGTGACCTAACTCAGTGTTTCACAACCAGTGTGCCTCCAGCTGTTGCAAAACTACAACTCCCAGCATGTACGGTGCATGGTGTACGGTGACTGCTGAGAGTTGTAGTTTGCAACAGCTGGAGGCACACCGGTCGTGAAACACTGAGTTAGGTAAAAAAAAACTCTGAGTTTCACAACCAGTGTGCCTTCAGCTGTTGCAAAACTACAACTCTCAGCAGTCACCGACAGCCAACGGGCATGCTGGGAGTTGTAGTTATGCAACCAGCAGATGCACCACTACAACTCCCAACATGCACTTTAGCTGTTTGTGCAACCTGGGAGTTGTAGTTATACAACAGCTGAAGGTACACTTTTCCATAGAAAGAATGTGCCTCCAGCTGTTGCAAAACCATAAGTCCCAGCATGCCCATAAGGGAATGCTGGGAGTTGTGGTGGTCTGCCTCCTGCTGTTGCATAACTACAGCTCCCAGCATGCCCTTTTTGCATGCTGGGAGCTGTTGCTAAGCAACAGCAGGAGGCTGTCACTCACCTCCAACGATCCAGACGCTGCAGGTCAGTCCCGCCGCCGCAGCTGCTCCTGGGGCCCCGATCCCAACAGGGGCGCCGGGGATCGGGGTCCCCAGCACCCGGGGTGCACATCCCGCACCCGCTCACGTCCTCCGGAAGAGGGGCGGAGTGGGTGCGGGAGTGAAGGGTCTTCATATTAGAAATACCCCATAAATTACCCCATTATAAAAACTACACCCCCAAAGTATTCAAAATGACATTCAGTCAGCGTTTTAACCCTTTAGGTGTTTCACACGAATAGCAGCAAAGTGAAGGAGAAAATTCACAATCTTCATTTTTTACACTCACATGTTCTTGTAGACCCAATTTTAGAATTTTTACAAGGGGTAAAAGGACAAAATTTTTACTTGTATTTGTAGCCCAATTTCTCTCGAGTAAGGACATACCTCATATGTCTATGTAAAGTGTTCAGCGGGCGCAGTAGAGGGCTCAGAAGGGAAGGAGCGACAAGGGGATTTTGGAGAGTACGTTTTTCTGAAATGGTTTTTGGGGGGCATGTTACCTTTAGGAAGCCCTTATGGTGCCAGAACAGCAAAAAAAAAAACCACATGGCATACCATTTTGGAAACTAGACCCCTCGGGGAATGTAACATGGGATAAAGTGAACCTTAATACCCCACAGGTGTTTCACGACTTTTGCAAATGTAAAAAAAAAAATAATAATTTTTTACCTAAAATGCTTGTTTTCCCGAAAAATTTTTATTTTTAAAAAGGGTAATAGCAGAAAACACCCCTAAAAATTTGAAGCCCAATTTCTCCCGATTCAGAAAACACCCCATATGGGGGTGAAAAGTGCTCTGCTGGCGCACTACAGGTCTCGGAAGAGAAGGAGTCACATTTGGCTTTTTGAACGCAAATTTTTCTCTGGGGGCATGCCGCATTTAGGAAGCCCCTATGGTGCCAGGACAGCAAAAAACCCCCCACATGGCATACCATTTTGGAAACTAGACCCCTCGGGGAACGTAACAAGGGGTTAAGTGAACCTTTATACCCCACAGGTGTTTCACGACTTTTGCATATGTAAAAAAAAAAATTTTTTTTTTACCTAAAATGCTTGTTTTCCCAAAAATTTTACATTTTTAAAAAGGGTAAAAGCAGAAAATACCCCCCAAAATTTGTAACCCAATTTCTCCCAAGTACGGCGATACCCCATATGTGACCCTCAACTGTTGCCTTGAAATACGACAGGGCTCCAAAGTGAGAGCGCCATGCGCATTTGAGGCCTAAATTAGGGATTGCTTAGGGGTGGACATAGGGGTATTCTACGCCAGTGATTCCCAAACAGGGTGCCTCCAGCTGTTGCAAAACTCCCAGCATGCCTGGACAGTCAACGGCTGTCCGACAATACTGGGAGTTGTTTTGCAACAGCTGGAGGCTCCGTTCTGGAAACAGTGGCGTACCAGACGTTTTTCATTTTTATTGGGGAGGGGGGGGGGGGGGCTGTGTAGGGGTATGTGTATACGTAGTGTTTTTTACTTTTTATTTTATTTTTTGTGGTAGTGTAGTGTAGTGTTTTTAGGGTACAGTCACACGGGCGGGGGTTCACAGTAGTTTCTCGCTGGCAATTTGAGCTGCAGCAGAAAGTTTGCGGCAGCTCAAATTTGCAGCCAGATACTTACTGTAATCCTCCGCCCATGTGAGTGTACCCTGTACGTTCACATTGGGGGGGACATCCAGCTGTTGCATAACTACAACTCCCAGCATGCCCGTTGGCTGTCGGTGACTGCTGAGAGTTGCAGTTTTGCAACAACTGTAGGCACACTGGTTATGTATCACTGAGTTTGTGACCTAACTCAGTGTTTCACAACCAGTGTGCCTCCAGCTGTTGCAAAACTACAACTCCCAGCATGTACGGTGCATGGTGTACGGTGACTGCTGAGAGTTGTAGTTTGCAACAGCTGGAGGCACACCGGTCGTGAAACACTGAGTTAGGTAAAAAAAAACTCTGAGTTTCACAACCAGTGTGCCTTCAGCTGTTGCAAAACTACAACTCTCAGCAGTCACCGACAGCCAACGGGCATGCTGGGAGTTGTAGTTATGCAACCAGCAGATGCACCACTACAACTCCCAACATGCACTTTAGCTGTTTGTGCAACCTGGGAGTTGTAGTTATACAACAGCTGAAGGTACACTTTTCCATAGAAAGAATGTGCCTCCAGCTGTTGCAAAACCATAAGTCCCAGCATGCCCATAAGGGAATGCTGGGAGTTGTGGTGGTCTGCCTCCTGCTGTTGCATAACTACAGCTCCCAGCATGCCCTTTTTGCATGCTGGGAGCTGTTGCTAAGCAACAGCAGGAGGCTGTCACTCACCTCCAACGATCCAGACGCTGCAGGTCAGTCCCGCCGCCGCAGCTGCTCCTGGGGCCCCGATCCCAACAGGGGCGCCGGGGATCGGGGTCCCCAGCACCCGGGGTGCACGTCCCGCACCCGCTCACGTCCTCCGGAAGAGGGGCGGAGTGGGTGCGGGAGTGACACCCGCAGCAGGCGCCCTGATTGGTCGGCCGGTAATCCGGCCGACGAATCAGGGCGATCGTGAGGTGGCACCAGTGCCACATCACCCCTGCAGGCTCTGGCTGTTCGGGGCCGTCAGAGACGGCCCCGAACAGCCAGATATTCCGGGTCATCGGGTCACTGGAGACCCGATTGACCCGGAATTGCCGCAGATCGCTGGACTGAATTGTCCAGCGATCTGCGGCGATCGCCGACATGGGGGGGCATAATGACCCCCCTGGGCGATATGCCGGGATGTCTGCTGAACGATTTCAGCAGGCATCCGGCTCCGGTCCCCAACCGGCTAGCGGTGGGGGACGGAATTCCCACGGGCGTATGGATACGCCCTCGGTCCTTAAGGACTCGGGATGCAGGGCGTATCCATACGCCCTATGTCCTGAAGAGGTTAATATCTGATCTGTCACCTATCTGATACCATAGATTAAGTGCACCACCAGGTTTCAGTGTTGGAAAGAAAGATTACCTGTTTATTTGCTGCTTCAGCTGCTTGCTGGCTAGTCCAGTGGGCCCTTACTGCAGGCAAAAGACAATAGGTGGTGCCGCTTGTGTCTGGCCCCTGTTGGAGCGACCAGGCACAGGACTGCTGCTGCTGCTGCTGAATGTCCTCTTTAATGGAATAAGCTCAGCAACCAGCACACCTGTGCAGGTTGGACATGACATGATAGGTAGCTGTCTTTCAGGTAGTGGGTGCTGAATCTTGTTAATTGACATGGGGGTGTCATTGCTGTTGATTGACCATGCATTGGTACTGTGGTATTGGAATAATAAAAACAAATGTTGCCAGCCAGCCATCCATTGCAATAATGGATAGGACATCAGCTATGAGGCATTTGTTTGTACAAACTGCTGCTCACAACTAATGTTGTAATATAGTGTCTCCATCTGCTGGTGGTATTGAATAAGCAATAGTGCAATGATAGGGTCTGAAAAAGAAGAAAAATAAGAATCAGCAGCATAGGAAAAAAGGAGGAAAGAAGGAAAACATGGAGAGAAGAAAAAAAAGAAGGTAAAAAAAGGTGAAAACATGTTTAAAAACGTGTTTCCATCTCTCTCTCTCTCTCCTCTCTCTCTCTCTCTCTCTCTCTCTCTCTCTCTCTCTCTCTCTCTCTCTCTCTCTATATATATATATATCAATATATATCTATCTATCTATCTATCTATCTATCTATATATATATATATATATAAAATTTAGATGAAGGGGAGCACCTTGCTCAAGGATTCCAGATC
>NW_026608119.1:0-87535 GCF_029499605.1 Hyla sarda
GGGGTGTGGCGCGATATTGGGGAAGGGATGAGATTTTATATTTCTTCATAAGCATTAATCTTATTTTGTCAATTAGGAACATTCAGCACCCACCCGCTATCAAGGCAGCTGCCTATCATGTCATGCCCTACCTGCACAGGTGTGCTGGCTACTCAAATGATCCAATTAAGGAGGCCATTTAGTCAGCAGCAGCAGAAGTCCTGTGCCTGGACGCTCCAACAGGGGCCAGACACAAGCAGAAGCAGAAGCAGCAGAAGCACCACCTTTTGTTTTTTGGCTGCAGCAGCAGCAAGGCCCACAGGGCTGGCTAGCTGGCTAGCCAGCAAGCAGGTAGCAATGAAAGTAGGAATCTTTCTTTTTAACCCTGTAAGGGGGTGGTGCACTGTACCCGAAGATACTGCCATATCGGGTCAATGCATAGGGCGACGGAAGCAAGCTTCGAAATCGGCCCCCGTTCTCAAAAATCCATTTAATATATGGTCCCCAGATAGGGGACGTATCAGATATTAAACTGATAAGAACAGATACTACACTTGATCTTAGCCAAAAGGCCGAGAAGCGATAACCGTGAAAGGGGCGGGCCCAACAAGGTCCCCTTCATGGGCACTATCACTGCTTGCTGTCAGGGAGGCTGCCAGACAATTTTCCATGCACACTCTGGGCTGGGGGGCAGTCAACCACCAGTACACACAGCAGAACCTAAACCCATACCATTATTGCTAAGCAGCAAGACAGGGGCCCATTGCACTCCCACGGGGCCTTTTTAAATGCAATCCATAACCCGGATTTGCCAGGAACCCTTCTTACTCCTCCTACTTGCATGTGACACTGGGCTTAGGATCTGCATAGGAAACACACACACAAGCACACACCTACCTTTGTTGCCTGCAGATGCCTCCTTGGCTGTCCCCAAACGGTATCAAACCAACACCCACGGGAAGCTGTAAGCATAGAGGACATGCCTGCACCCCATTGGACTTACCTGTGTGGGTTAAATCCGGGTTATTTGACAACCTATGGCGGTGATGGTTCTGCTCAGGCAGAGCAGTGCTGATGCTCCTCATAAAGCTGTCGCTGCTGTGAAGGTTCTAGGTGACATCACAAATCCCTTTGGTTACATACACAACAAAGCTGGGTTGTTGTTGTTTACACTCTGCAAGGCCTGTGGAAGTGAGTGACATCATAGCACTGTAGTTCTGAGGGTTCAAGATGGATGCAACAATCTCCTGTTGCTTCTATGAAGGCCGTAATAGACGACATCACCAAACAGCTCCATAGTCACATACACAGCAAAGGAGAGATGTTGTTTACACCTAGTGATGTCAGTGGTATTGAGTGACATCACAGCACAGTGCTAAGGCTCCTGGGCCTGGACACAGCAGCGGCTGCAATATCTCAACGGAGAATACGTTTATATCTATGTGTGTGTGTGCGCATATATATATATATATATATATATATATATATATATATATATATATATATTCTCCGCCGAAATCACTTTTAAACCCATTTCCACCTTTTTTTCCCTTCTCTTCCTCTTACTTTTTTTTCACGTTTTTTTACGTTTTTCTCCTTTTCGCCTCTTTTCTGGGCGTATTATTCTTCTTTTTCTTCTTTTTTTTTCGTCTAATGCATACCCCATCAGTGCAGCAATGCTTATTCAATACCGCCAGCAGATGGAGACACTGGGGGATAATTTTCTAAGGATTTATACTGATTTTTCCTGTCTGAATTTGTCGCACAGAAAGTTGCAGGCCAAATATGTGTGACATTTCTGCGACTTTAGCTTCTAGAGCATTTTTACAACATTATACATAGGTGCTGAATACATAAAAAGCGACTGTTCAGCGACAGACAAGTCGCATCGGCTGAAAGTAGGCCAGAATGTCAGTCCATGTTGGAGCAGGTTTAGATACAGTCTAAAGCATAGATCTCAAAGTCTGTGCACAGAATTTAGCAAGGGCCTCGCACCTTCTGATGCATCAGGTAGGTGCACAATAGCATAGCCTAACCCTCTGTACTTTGGTCTATATTGATGCGGGACATAGACAGCCAGCTGATGACCAATCCATTAGTGCAATGGATGGCTGGAAGCATTTGTCTTTGCCTTTGCAATACCACAGAAGCAATGCATGGTCAATGTACAGCAATGACACACCTGTGTGAACAGCCAGGAGACCCCCCCCCATGTTATGTTACATAGTTACATAGTTAGTACGGTCGAAAAAAGACATATGTCCATCACGTTCAACCAGGGAATTAAGGGGTAGGGGTGTGGCGCGATATTGGGGAAGGGATGAGATTTTATATTTCTTCATAAGCATTAATCTTATTTTGTCAATTAGGAACATTCAGCACCCACCCGCTATCAAGGCAGCTGCCTATCATGTCATGCCCTACCTGCACAGGTGTGCTGGCTACTCAAATGATCCAATTAAGGAGGCCATTTAGTCAGCAGCAGCAGAAGTCCTGTGCCTGGACGCTCCAACAGGGGCCAGACACAAGCAGAAGCAGAAGCAGCAGAAGCAGCAGCAGCACCACCTTTTGTTTTTTGGCTGCAGCAGCAGCAAGGCCCACAGGGCTGGCTAGCTGGCTAGCCAGCAAGCAGGTAGCAATGAAAGTAGGAATCTTTCTTTTTAACCCTGTAAGGGGGTGGTGCACTGTACCCGAAGATACTGCCATATCGGGTCAATGCATAGGGCGACGGAAGCAAGCTTCGAAATCGGCCCCCGTTCTCAAAAATCCATTTAATATATGGTCCCCAGATAGGGGACGTATCAGATATTAAACTGATAAGAACAGATACTACACTTGATCTTAGCCAAAAGGCCGAGAAGCGATAACCGTGAAAGGGGCGGGCCCAACAAGGTCCCCTTCATGGGCACTATCACTGCTTGCTGTCAGGGAGGCTGCCAGACAATTTTCCATGCACACTCTGGGCTGGGGGGCAGTCAACCACCAGTACACACAGCAGAACCTAAACCCATACCATTATTGCTAAGCAGCAAGACAGGGGCCCATTGCACTCCCACGGGGCCTTTTTAAATGCAATCCATAACCCGGATTTGCCAGGAACCCTTCTTACTCCTCCTACTTGCATGTGACACTGGGCTTAGGATCTGCATAGGAAACACACACACAAGCACACACCTACCTTTGTTGCCTGCAGATGCCTCCTTGGCTGTCCCCAAACGGTATCAAACCAACACCCACGGGAAGCTGTAAGCATAGAGGACATGCCTGCACCCCATTGGACTTACCTGTGTGGGTTAAATCCGGGTTATTTGACAACCTATGGCGGTGATGGTTCTGCTCAGGCAGAGCAGTGCTGATGCTCCTCATAAAGCTGTCGCTGCTGTGAAGGTTCTAGGTGACATCACAAATCCCTTTGGTTACATACACAACAAAGCTGGGTTGTTGTTGTTTACACTCTGCAAGGCCTGTGGAAGTGAGTGACATCATAGCACTGTAGTTCTGAGGGTTCAAGATGGATGCAACAATCTCCTGTTGCTTCTATGAAGGCCGTAATAGACGACATCACCAAACAGCTCCATAGTCACATACACAGCAAAGGAGAGATGTTGTTTACACCTAGTGATGTCAGTGGTATTGAGTGACATCACAGCACAGTGCTAAGGCTCCTGGGCCTGGACACAGCAGCGGCTGCAATATCTCAACGGAGAATACGTTTATATCTATGTGTGTGTGTGCGCATATATATATATATATATATATATATATATATATATATATATATTTCTCCGCCGAAATCACTTTTAAACCCATTTCCACCTTTTTTTCCCTTCTCTTCCTCTTACTTTTTTTTCACGTTTTTTTACGTTTTTCTCCTTTTCGCCTCTTTTCTGGGCGTATTATTCTTCTTTTTCTTCTTTTTTTTCGTCTAATGCATACCCCATCAGTGCAGCAATGCTTATTCAATACCGCCAGCAGATGGAGACACTGGGGGATAATTTTCTAAGGATTTATACTGATTTTTCCTGTCTGAATTTGTCGCACAGAAAGTTGCAGGCCAAATATGTGTGACATTTCTGCGACTTTAGCTTCTAGAGCATTTTTACAACATTATACATAGGTGCTGAATACATAAAAAGCGACTGTTCAGCGACAGACAAGTCGCATCGGCTGAAAGTAGGCCAGAATGTCAGTCCATGTTGGAGCAGGTTTAGATACAGTCTAAAGCATAAATCTCAAAGTCTGTGCACAGAATTTAGCAAGGGCCTCGCACCTTCTGATGCATCAGGTAGGTGCACAATAGCATAGCCTAACCCTCTGTACTTTGGTCTATATTGATGCGGGACATAGACAGCCAGCTGATGACCAATCCATTAGTGCAATGGATAGCTGGAAGCATTTGTCTTTGCCTTTGCAATACCACAGAAGCAATGCATGGTCAATGTACAGCAATGACACACCTGTGTGAACAGCCAGGAGACCCCCCCCCATGTTATGTTACATAGTTACATAGTTAGTACGGTCGAAAAAAGACATATGTCCATCACGTTCAACCAGGGAATTAAGGGGTAGGGGTGTGGCGCGATATTGGGGAAGGGATGAGATTTTATATTTCTTCATAAGCATTAATCTTATTTTGTCAATTAGGAACATTCAGCACCCACCCGCTATCAAGGCAGCTGCCTATCATGTCATGCCCTACCTGCACAGGTGTGCTGGCTACTCAAATGATCCAATTAAGGAGGCCATTTAGTCAGCAGCAGCAGAAGTCCTGTGCCTGGACGCTCCAACAGGGGCCAGACACAAGCAGAAGCAGAAGCAGCAGAAGCAGCAGCAGCACCACCTTTTGTTTTTTGGCTGCAGCAGCAGCAAGGCCCACAGGGCTGGCTAGCTGGCTAGCCAGCAAGCAGGTAGCAATGAAAGTAGGAATCTTTCTTTTTAACCCTGTAAGGGGGTGGTGCACTGTACCCGAAGATACTGCCATATCGGGTCAATGCATAGGGCGACGGAAGCAAGCTTCGAAATCGGCCCCCGTTCTCAAAAATCCATTTAATATATGGTCCCCAGATAGGGGACATATCAGATATTAAACTGATAAGAACAGATACTACACTTGATCTTAGCCAAAAGGCCGAGAAGCGATAACCGTGAAAGGGGCGGGCCCAACAAGGTCCCCTTCATGGGCACTATCACTGCTTGCTGTCAGGGAGGCTGCCAGACAATTTTCCATGCACACTCTGGGCTGGGGGGCAGTCAACCACCAGTACACACAGCAGAACCTAAACCCATACCATTATTGCTAAGCAGCAAGACAGGGGCCCATTGCACTCCCACGGGGCCTTTTTAAATGCAATCCATAACCCGGATTTGCCAGGAACCCTTCTTACTCCTCCTACTTGCATGTGACACTGGGCTTAGGATCTGCATAGGAAACACACACACAAGCACACACCTACCTTTGTTGCCTGCAGATGCCTCCTTGGCTGTCCCCAAACGGTATCAAACCAACACCCACGGGAAGCTGTAAGCATAGAGGACATGCCTGCACCCCATTGGACTTACCTGTGTGGGTTAAATCCGGGTTATTTGACAACCTATGGCGGTGATGGTTCTGCTCAGGCAGAGCAGTGCTGATGCTCCTCATAAAGCTGTCGCTGCTGTGAAGGTTCTAGGTGACATCACAAATCCCTTTGGTTACATACACAACAAAGCTGGGTTGTTGTTGTTTACACTCTGCAAGGCCTGTGGAAGTGAGTGACATCATAGCACTGTAGTTCTGAGGGTTCAAGATGGATGCAACAATCTCCTGTTGCTTCTATGAAGGCCGTAATAGACGACATCACCAAACAGCTCCATAGTCACATACACAGCAAAGGAGAGATGTTGTTTACACCTAGTGATGTCAGTGGTATTGAGTGACATCACAGCACAGTGCTAAGGCTCCTGGGCCTGGACACAGCAGCGGCTGCAATATCTCAACGGAGAATACGTTTATATCTATGTGTGTGTGTGCGCATATATATATATATATATATATATATATATATATATATATATATATATTTCTCCGCCGAAATCACTTTTAAACCCATTTCCACCTTTTTTTCCCTTCTCTTCCTCTTACTTTTTTTTCACGTTTTTTTACGTTTTTCTCCTTTTCGCCTCTTTTCTGGGCGTATTATTCTTCTTTTTCTTCTTTTTTTTCGTCTAATGCATACCCCATCAGTGCAGCAATGCTTATTCAATACCGCCAGCAGATGGAGACACTGGGGGATAATTTTCTAAGGATTTATACTGATTTTTCCTGTCTGAATTTGTCGCACAGAAAGTTGCAGGCCAAATATGTGTGACATTTCTGCGACTTTAGCTTCTAGAGCATTTTTACAACATTATACATAGGTGCTGAATACATAAAAAGCGACTGTTCAGCGACAGACAAGTCGCATCGGCTGAAAGTAGGCCAGAATGTCAGTCCATGTTGGAGCAGGTTTAGATACAGTCTAAAGCATAGATCTCAAAGTCTGTGCACAGAATTTAGCAAGGGCCTCGCACCTTCTGATGCATCAGGTAGGTGCACAATAGCATAGCCTAACCCTCTGTACTTTGGTCTATATTGATGCGGGACATAGACAGCCAGCTGATGACCAATCCATTAGTGCAATGGATGGCTGGAAGCATTTGTCTTTGCCTTTGCAATACCACAGAAGCAATGCATGGTCAATGTACAGCAATGACACACCTGTGTGAACAGCCAGGAGACCCCCCCCCATGTTATGTTACATAGTTACATAGTTAGTACGGTCGAAAAAAGACATATGTCCATCACGTTCAACCAGGGAATTAAGGGGTAGGGGTGTGGCGCGATATTGGGGAAGGGATGAGATTTTATATTTCTTCATAAGCATTAATCTTATTTTGTCAATTAGGAACATTCAGCACCCACCCGCTATCAAGGCAGCTGCCTATCATGTCATGCCCTACCTGCACAGGTGTGCTGGCTACTCAAATGATCCAATTAAGGAGGCCATTTAGTCAGCAGCAGCAGAAGTCCTGTGCCTGGACGCTCCAACAGGGGCCAGACACAAGCAGAAGCAGAAGCAGCAGAAGCAGCAGCAGCACCACCTTTTGTTTTTTGGCTGCAGCAGCAGCAAGGCCCACAGGGCTGGCTAGCTGGCTAGCCAGCAAGCAGGTAGCAATGAAAGTAGGAATCTTTCTTTTTAACCCTGTAAGGGGGTGGTGCACTGTACCCGAAGATACTGCCATATCGGGTCAATGCATAGGGCGACGGAAGCAAGCTTCGAAATCGGCCCCCGTTCTCAAAAATCCATTTAATATATGGTCCCCAGATAGGGGACGTATCAGATATTAAACTGATAAGAACAGATACTACACTTGATCTTAGCCAAAAGGCCGAGAAGCGATAACCGTGAAAGGGGCGGGCCCAACAAGGTCCCCTTCATGGGCACTATCACTGCTTGCTGTCAGGGAGGCTGCCAGACAATTTTCCATGCACACTCTGGGCTGGGGGGCAGTCAACCACCAGTACACACAGCAGAACCTAAACCCATACCATTATTGCTAAGCAGCAAGACAGGGGCCCATTGCACTCCCACGGGGCCTTTTTAAATGCAATCCATAACCCGGATTTGCCAGGAACCCTTCTTACTCCTCCTACTTGCATGTGACACTGGGCTTAGGATCTGCATAGGAAACACACACACAAGCACACACCTACCTTTGTTGCCTGCAGATGCCTCCTTGGCTGTCCCCAAACGGTATCAAACCAACACCCACGGGAAGCTGTAAGCATAGAGGACATGCCTGCACCCCATTGGACTTACCTGTGTGGGTTAAATCCGGGTTATTTGACAACCTATGGCGGTGATGGTTCTGCTCAGGCAGAGCAGTGCTGATGCTCCTCATAAAGCTGTCGCTGCTGTGAAGGTTCTAGGTGACATCACAAATCCCTTTGGTTACATACACAACAAAGCTGGGTTGTTGTTGTTTACACTCTGCAAGGCCTGTGGAAGTGAGTGACATCATAGCACTGTAGTTCTGAGGGTTCAAGATGGATGCAACAATCTCCTGTTGCTTCTATGAAGGCCGTAATAGACGACATCACCAAACAGCTCCATAGTCACATACACAGCAAAGGAGAGATGTTGTTTACACCTAGTGATGTCAGTGGTATTGAGTGACATCACAGCACAGTGCTAAGGCTCCTGGGCCTGGACACAGCAGCGGCTGCAATATCTCAACGGAGAATACGTTTATATCTATGTGTGTGTGTGCGCACATATATATATATATATATATATATATATATATATATATATATATATTTCTCCGCCGAAATCACTTTTAAACCCATTTCCACCTTTTTTTCCCTTCTCTTCCTCTTACTTTTTTTTCACGTTTTTTTACGTTTTTCTCCTTTTCGCCTCTTTTCTGGGCGTATTATTCTTCTTTTTCTTCTTTTTTTTCGTCTAATGCATACCCCATCAGTGCAGCAATGCTTATTCAATACCGCCAGCAGATGGAGACACTGGGGGATAATTTTCTAAGGATTTATACTGATTTTTCCTGTCTGAATTTGTCGCACAGAAAGTTGCAGGCCAAATATGTGTGACATTTCTGCGACTTTAGCTTCTAGAGCATTTTTACAACATTATACATAGGTGCTGAATACATAAAAAGCGACTGTTCAGCGACAGACAAGTCGCATCGGCTGAAAGTAGGCCAGAATGTCAGTCCATGTTGGAGCAGGTTTAGATACAGTCTAAAGCATAGATCTCAAAGTCTGTGCACAGAATTTAGCAAGGGCCTCGCACCTTCTGATGCATCAGGTAGGTGCACAATAGCATAGCCTAACCCTCTGTACTTTGGTCTATATTGATGCGGGACATAGACAGCCAGCTGATGACCAATCCATTAGTGCAATGGATGGCTGGAAGCATTTGTCTTTGCCTTTGCAATACCACAGAAGCAATGCATGGTCAATGTACAGCAATGACACACCTGTGTGAACAGCCAGGAGACCCCCCCCCATGTTATGTTACATAGTTACATAGTTAGTACGGTCGAAAAAAGACATATGTCCATCACGTTCAACCAGGGAATTAAGGGGTAGGGGTGTGGCGCGATATTGGGGAAGGGATGAGATTTTATATTTCTTCATAAGCATTAATCTTATTTTGTCAATTAGGAACATTCAGCACCCACCCGCTATCAAGGCAGCTGCCTATCATGTCATGCCCTACCTGCACAGGTGTGCTGGCTACTCAAATGATCCAATTAAGGAGGCCATTTAGTCAGCAGCAGCAGAAGTCCTGTGCCTGGACGCTCCAACAGGGGCCAGACACAAGCAGAAGCAGAAGCAGCAGAAGCAGCAGCAGCACCACCTTTTGTTTTTTGGCTGCAGCAGCAGCAAGGCCCACAGGGCTGGCTAGCTGGCTAGCCAGCAAGCAGGTAGCAATGAAAGTAGGAATCTTTCTTTTTAACCCTGTAAGGGGGTGGTGCACTGTACCCGAAGATACTGCCATATCGGGTCAATGCATAGGGCGACGGAAGCAAGCTTCGAAATCGGCCCCCGTTCTCAAAAATCCATTTAATATATGGTCCCCAGATAGGGGACGTATCAGATATTAAACTGATAAGAACAGATACTACACTTGATCTTAGCCAAAAGGCCGAGAAGCGATAACCGTGAAAGGGGCGGGCCCAACAAGGTCCCCTTCATGGGCACTATCACTGCTTGCTGTCAGGGAGGCTGCCAGACAATTTTCCATGCACACTCTGGGCTGGGGGGCAGTCAACCACCAGTACACACAGCAGAACCTAAACCCATACCATTATTGCTAAGCAGCAAGACAGGGGCCCATTGCACTCCCACGGGGCCTTTTTAAATGCAATCCATAACCCGGATTTGCCAGGAACCCTTCTTACTCCTCCTACTTGCATGTGACACTGGGCTTAGGATCTGCATAGGAAACACACACACAAGCACACACCTACCTTTGTTGCCTGCAGATGCCTCCTTGGCTGTCCCCAAACGGTATCAAACCAACACCCACGGGAAGCTGTAAGCATAGAGGACATGCCTGCACCCCATTGGACTTACCTGTGTGGGTTAAATCCGGGTTATTTGACAACCTATGGCGGTGATGGTTCTGCTCAGGCAGAGCAGTGCTGATGCTCCTCATAAAGCTGTCGCTGCTGTGAAGGTTCTAGGTGACATCACAAATCCCTTTGGTTACATACACAACAAAGCTGGGTTGTTGTTGTTTACACTCTGCAAGGCCTGTGGAAGTGAGTGACATCATAGCACTGTAGTTCTGAGGGTTCAAGATGGATGCAACAATCTCCTGTTGCTTCTATGAAGGCCGTAATAGACGACATCACCAAACAGCTCCATAGTCACATACACAGCAAAGGAGAGATGTTGTTTACACCTAGTGATGTCAGTGGTATTGAGTGACATCACAGCACAGTGCTAAGGCTCCTGGGCCTGGACACAGCAGCGGCTGCAATATCTCAACGGAGAATACGTTTATATCTATGTGTGTGTGTGCGCATATATATATATATATATATATATATATATATATATATATATATATATTTCTCCGCCGAAATCACTTTTAAACCCATTTCCACCTTTTTTTCCCTTCTCTTCCTCTTACTTTTTTTTCACGTTTTTTTACGTTTTTCTCCTTTTCGCCTCTTTTCTGGGCGTATTATTCTTCTTTTTCTTCTTTTTTTTCGTCTAATGCATACCCCATCAGTGCAGCAATGCTTATTCAATACCGCCAGCAGATGGAGACACTGGGGGATAATTTTCTAAGGATTTATACTGATTTTTCCTGTCTGAATTTGTCGCACAGAAAGTTGCAGGCCAAATATGTGTGACATTTCTGCGACTTTAGCTTCTAGAGCATTTTTACAACATTATACATAGGTGCTGAATACATAAAAAGCGACTGTTCAGCGACAGACAAGTCGCATCGGCTGAAAGTAGGCCAGAATGTCAGTCCATGTTGGAGCAGGTTTAGATACAGTCTAAAGCATAGATCTCAAAGTCTGTGCACAGAATTTAGCAAGGGCCTCGCACCTTCTGATGCATCAGGTAGGTGCACAATAGCATAGCCTAACCCTCTGTACTTTGGTCTATATTGATGCGGGACATAGACAGCCAGCTGATGACCAATCCATTAGTGCAATGGATGGCTGGAAGCATTTGTCTTTGCCTTTGCAATACCACAGAAGCAATGCATGGTCAATGTACAGCAATGACACACCTGTGTGAACAGCCAGGAGACCCCCCCCCCATGTTATGTTACATAGTTACATAGTTAGTACGGTCGAAAAAAGACATATGTCCATCACGTTCAACCAGGGAATTAAGGGGTAGGGGTGTGGCGCGATATTGGGGAAGGGATGAGATTTTATATTTCTTCATAAGCATTAATCTTATTTTGTCAATTAGGAACATTCAGCACCCACCCGCTATCAAGGCAGCTGCCTATCATGTCATGCCCTACCTGCACAGGTGTGCTGGCTACTCAAATGATCCAATTAAGGAGGCCATTTAGTCAGCAGCAGCAGAAGTCCTGTGCCTGGACGCTCCAACAGGGGCCAGACACAAGCAGAAGCAGAAGCAGCAGAAGCAGCAGCAGCACCACCTTTTGTTTTTTGGCTGCAGCAGCAGCAAGGCCCACAGGGCTGGCTAGCTGGCTAGCCAGCAAGCAGGTAGCAATGAAAGTAGGAATCTTTCTTTTTAACCCTGTAAGGGGGTGGTGCACTGTACCCGAAGATACTGCCATATCGGGTCAATGCATAGGGCGACGGAAGCAAGCTTCGAAATCGGCCCCCGTTCTCAAAAATCCATTTAATATATGGTCCCCAGATAGGGGACGTATCAGATATTAAACTGATAAGAACAGATACTACACTTGATCTTAGCCAAAAGGCCGAGAAGCGATAACCGTGAAAGGGGCGGGCCCAACAAGGTCCCCTTCATGGGCACTATCACTGCTTGCTGTCAGGGAGGCTGCCAGACAATTTTCCATGCACACTCTGGGCTGGGGGGCAGTCAACCACCAGTACACACAGCAGAACCTAAACCCATACCATTATTGCTAAGCAGCAAGACAGGGGCCCATTGCACTCCCACGGGGCCTTTTTAAATGCAATCCATAACCCGGATTTGCCAGGAACCCTTCTTACTCCTCCTACTTGCATGTGACACTGGGCTTAGGATCTGCATAGGAAACACACACACAAGCACACACCTACCTTTGTTGCCTGCAGATGCCTCCTTGGCTGTCCCCAAACGGTATCAAACCAACACCCACGGGAAGCTGTAAGCATAGAGGACATGCCTGCACCCCATTGGACTTACCTGTGTGGGTTAAATCCGGGTTATTTGACAACCTATGGCGGTGATGGTTCTGCTCAGGCAGAGCAGTGCTGATGCTCCTCATAAAGCTGTCGCTGCTGTGAAGGTTCTAGGTGACATCACAAATCCCTTTGGTTACATACACAACAAAGCTGGGTTGTTGTTGTTTACACTCTGCAAGGCCTGTGGAAGTGAGTGACATCATAGCACTGTAGTTCTGAGGGTTCAAGATGGATGCAACAATCTCCTGTTGCTTCTATGAAGGCCGTAATAGACGACATCACCAAACAGCTCCATAGTCACATACACAGCAAAGGAGAGATGTTGTTTACACCTAGTGATGTCAGTGGTATTGAGTGACATCACAGCACAGTGCTAAGGCTCCTGGGCCTGGACACAGCAGCGGCTGCAATATCTCAACGGAGAATACGTTTATATCTATGTGTGTGTGTGCGCATATATAATATATATATATATATATATATATATATATATATATATATATATTTCTCCGCCGAAATCACTTTTAAACCCATTTCCACCTTTTTTTCCCTTCTCTTCCTCTTACTTTTTTTTCACGTTTTTTTACGTTTTTCTCCTTTTCGCCTCTTTTCTGGGCGTATTATTCTTCTTTTTCTTCTTTTTTTTCGTCTAATGCATACCCCATCAGTGCAGCAATGCTTATTCAATACCGCCAGCAGATGGAGACACTGGGGGATAATTTTCTAAGGATTTATACTGATTTTTCCTGTCTGAATTTGTCGCACAGAAAGTTGCAGGCCAAATATGTGTGACATTTCTGCGACTTTAGCTTCTAGAGCATTTTTACAACATTATACATAGGTGCTGAATACATAAAAAGCGACTGTTCAGCGACAGACAAGTCGCATCGGCTGAAAGTAGGCCAGAATGTCAGTCCATGTTGGAGCAGGTTTAGATACAGTCTAAAGCATAGATCTCAAAGTCTGTGCACAGAATTTAGCAAGGGCCTCGCACCTTCTGATGCATCAGGTAGGTGCACAATAGCATAGCCTAACCCTCTGTACTTTGGTCTATATTGATGCGGGACATAGACAGCCAGCTGATGACCAATCCATTAGTGCAATGGATGGCTGGAAGCATTTGTCTTTGCCTTTGCAATACCACAGAAGCAATGCATGGTCAATGTACAGCAATGACACACCTGTGTGAACAGCCAGGAGACCCCCCCCCCCATGTTATGTTACATAGTTACATAGTTAGTACGGTCGAAAAAAGACATATGTCCATCACGTTCAACCAGGGAATTAAGGGGTAGGGGTGTGGCGCGATATTGGGGAAGGGATGAGATTTTATATTTCTTCATAAGCATTAATCTTATTTTGTCAATTAGGAACATTCAGCACCCACCCGCTATCAAGGCAGCTGCCTATCATGTCATGCCCTACCTGCACAGGTGTGCTGGCTACTCAAATGATCCAATTAAGGAGGCCATTTAGTCAGCAGCAGCAGAAGTCCTGTGCCTGGACGCTCCAACAGGGGCCAGACACAAGCAGAAGCAGAAGCAGCAGAAGCAGCAGCAGCACCACCTTTTGTTTTTTGGCTGCAGCAGCAGCAAGGCCCACAGGGCTGGCTAGCTGGCTAGCCAGCAAGCAGGTAGCAATGAAAGTAGGAATCTTTCTTTTTAACCCTGTAAGGGGGTGGTGCACTGTACCCGAAGATACTGCCATATCGGGTCAATGCATAGGGCGACGGAAGCAAGCTTCGAAATCGGCCCCCGTTCTCAAAAATCCATTTAATATATGGTCCCCAGATAGGGGACGTATCAGATATTAAACTGATAAGAACAGATACTACACTTGATCTTAGCCAAAAGGCCGAGAAGCGATAACCGTGAAAGGGGCGGGCCCAACAAGGTCCCCTTCATGGGCACTATCACTGCTTGCTGTCAGGGAGGCTGCCAGACAATTTTCCATGCACACTCTGGGCTGGGGGGCAGTCAACCACCAGTACACATAGCAGAACCTAAACCCATACCATTATTGCTAAGCAGCAAGACAGGGGCCCATTGCACTCCCACGGGGCCTTTTTAAATGCAATCCATAACCCGGATTTGCCAGGAACCCTTCTTACTCCTCCTACTTGCATGTGACACTGGGCTTAGGATCTGCATAGGAAACACACACACAAGCACACACCTACCTTTGTTGCCTGCAGATGCCTCCTTGGCTGTCCCCAAACGGTATCAAACCAACACCCACGGGAAGCTGTAAGCATAGAGGACATGCCTGCACCCCATTGGACTTACCTGTGTGGGTTAAATCCGGGTTATTTGACAACCTATGGCGGTGATGGTTCTGCTCAGGCAGAGCAGTGCTGATGCTCCTCATAAAGCTGTCGCTGCTGTGAAGGTTCTAGGTGACATCACAAATCCCTTTGGTTACATACACAACAAAGCTGGGTTGTTGTTGTTTACACTCTGCAAGGCCTGTGGAAGTGAGTGACATCATAGCACTGTAGTTCTGAGGGTTCAAGATGGATGCAACAATCTCCTGTTGCTTCTATGAAGGCCGTAATAGACGACATCACCAAACAGCTCCATAGTCACATACACAGCAAAGGAGAGATGTTGTTTACACCTAGTGATGTCAGTGGTATTGAGTGACATCACAGCACAGTGCTAAGGCTCCTGGGCCTGGACACAGCAGCGGCTGCAATATCTCAACGGAGAATACGTTTATATCTATGTGTGTGTGTGCGCATATATATATATATATATATATATATATATATATATATATATATTTCTCCGCCGAAATCACTTTTAAACCCATTTCCACCTTTTTTTCCCTTCTCTTCCTCTTACTTTTTTTTCACGTTTTTTTACGTTTTTCTCCTTTTCGCCTCTTTTCTGGGCGTATTATTCTTCTTTTTCTTCTTTTTTTTCGTCTAATGCATACCCCATCAGTGCAGCAATGCTTATTCAATACCGCCAGCAGATGGAGACACTGGGGGATAATTTTCTAAGGATTTATACTGATTTTTCCTGTCTGAATTTGTCGCACAGAAAGTTGCAGGCCAAATATGTGTGACATTTCTGCGACTTTAGCTTCTAGAGCATTTTTACAACATTATACATAGGTGCTGAATACATAAAAAGCGACTGTTCAGCGACAGACAAGTCGCATCGGCTGAAAGTAGGCCAGAATGTCAGTCCATGTTGGAGCAGGTTTAGATACAGTCTAAAGCATAGATCTCAAAGTCTGTGCACAGAATTTAGCAAGGGCCTCGCACCTTCTGATGCATCAGGTAGGTGCACTATAGCATAGCCTAACCCTCTGTACTTTGGTCTATATTGATGCGGGACATAGACAGCCAGCTGATGACCAATCCATTAGTGCAATGGATGGCTGGAAGCATTTGTCTTTGCCTTTGCAATACCACAGAAGCAATGCATGGTCAATGTACAGCAATGACACACCTGTGTGAACAGCCAGGAGACCCCCCCCCATGTTATGTTACATAGTTACATAGTTAGTACGGTCGAAAAAAGACATATGTCCATCACGTTCAACCAGGGAATTAAGGGGTAGGGGTGTGGCGCGATATTGGGGAAGGGATGAGATTTTATATTTCTTCATAAGCATTAATCTTATTTTGTCAATTAGGAACATTCAGCACCCACCCGCTATCAAGGCAGCTGCCTATCATGTCATGCCCTACCTGCACAGGTGTGCTGGCTACTCAAATGATCCAATTAAGGAGGCCATTTAGTCAGCAGCAGCAGAAGTCCTGTGCCTGGACGCTCCAACAGGGGCCAGACACAAGCAGAAGCAGAAGCAGCAGAAGCAGCACCACCTTTTGTTTTTTGGCTGCAGCAGCAGCAAGGCCCACAGGGCTGGCTAGCTGGCTAGCCAGCAAGCAGGTAGCAATGAAAGTAGGAATCTTTCTTTTTAACCCTGTAAGGGGGTGGTGCACTGTACCCGAAGATACTGCCATATCGGGTCAATGCATAGGGCGACGGAAGCAAGCTTCGAAATCGGCCCCCGTTCTCAAAAATCCATTTAATATATGGTCCCCAGATAGGGGACGTATCAGATATTAAACTGATAAGAACAGATACTACACTTGATCTTAGCCAAAAGGCCGAGAAGCGATAACCGTGAAAGGGGCGGGCCCAACAAGGTCCCCTTCATGGGCACTATCACTGCTTGCTGTCAGGGAGGCTGCCAGACAATTTTCCATGCACACTCTGGGCTGGGGGGCAGTCAACCACCAGTACACACAGCAGAACCTAAACCCATACCATTATTGCTAAGCAGCAAGACAGGGGCCCATTGCACTCCCACGGGGCCTTTTTAAATGCAATCCATAACCCGGATTTGCCAGGAACCCTTCTTACTCCTCCTACTTGCATGTGACACTGGGCTTAGGATCTGCATAGGAAACACACACACAAGCACACACCTACCTTTGTTGCCTGCAGATGCCTCCTTGGCTGTCCCCAAACGGTATCAAACCAACACCCACGGGAAGCTGTAAGCATAGAGGACATGCCTGCACCCCATTGGACTTACCTGTGTGGGTTAAATCCGGGTTATTTGACAACCTATGGCGGTGATGGTTCTGCTCAGGCAGAGCAGTGCTGATGCTCCTCATAAAGCTGTCGCTGCTGTGAAGGTTCTAGGTGACATCACAAATCCCTTTGGTTACATACACAACAAAGCTGGGTTGTTGTTGTTTACACTCTGCAAGGCCTGTGGAAGTGAGTGACATCATAGCACTGTAGTTCTGAGGGTTCAAGATGGATGCAACAATCTCCTGTTGCTTCTATGAAGGCCGTAATAGACGACATCACCAAACAGCTCCATAGTCACATACACAGCAAAGGAGAGATGTTGTTTACACCTAGTGATGTCAGTGGTATTGAGTGACATCACAGCACAGTGCTAAGGCTCCTGGGCCTGGACACAGCAGCGGCTGCAATATCTCAACGGAGAATACGTTTATATCTATGTGTGTGTGTGCGCATATATATATATATATATATATATATATATATATATATATATATATATATTTCTCCGCCGAAATCACTTTTAAACCCATTTCCACCTTTTTTTCCCTTCTCTTCCTCTTACTTTTTTTTCACGTTTTTTTACGTTTTTCTCCTTTTCGCCTCTTTTCTGGGCGTATTATTCTTCTTTTTCTTCTTTTTTTTCGTCTAATGCATACCCCATCAGTGCAGCAATGCTTATTCAATACCGCCAGCAGATGGAGACACTGGGGGATAATTTTCTAAGGATTTATACTGATTTTTCCTGTCTGAATTTGTCGCACAGAAAGTTGCAGGCCAAATATGTGTGACATTTCTGCGACTTTAGCTTCTAGAGCATTTTTACAACATTATACATAGGTGCTGAATACATAAAAAGCGACTGTTCAGCGACAGACAAGTCGCATCGGCTGAAAGTAGGCCAGAATGTCAGTCCATGTTGGAGCAGGTTTAGATACAGTCTAAAGCATAGATCTCAAAGTCTGTGCACAGAATTTAGCAAGGGCCTCGCACCTTCTGATGCATCAGGTAGGTGCACAATAGCATAGCCTAACCCTCTGTACTTTGGTCTATATTGATGCGGGACATAGACAGCCAGCTGATGACCAATCCATTAGTGCAATGGATGGCTGGAAGCATTTGTCTTTGCCTTTGCAATACCACAGAAGCAATGCATGGTCAATGTACAGCAATGACACACCTGTGTGAACAGCCAGGAGACCCCCCCCCATGTTATGTTACATAGTTACATAGTTAGTACGGTCGAAAAAAGACATATGTCCATCACGTTCAACCAGGGAATTAAGGGGTAGGGGTGTGGCGCGATATTGGGGAAGGGATGAGATTTTATATTTCTTCATAAGCATTAATCTTATTTTGTCAATTAGGAACATTCAGCACCCACCCGCTATCAAGGCAGCTGCCTATCATGTCATGCCCTACCTGCACAGGTGTGCTGGCTACTCAAATGATCCAATTAAGGAGGCCATTTAGTCAGCAGCAGCAGAAGTCCTGTGCCTGGATGCTCCAACAGGGGCCAGACACAAGCAGAAGCAGAAGCAGCAGAAGCAGCAGCAGCACCACCTTTTGTTTTTTGGCTGCAGCAGCAGCAAGGCCCACAGGGCTGGCTAGCTGGCTAGCCAGCAAGCAGGTAGCAATGAAAGTAGGAATCTTTCTTTTTAACCCTGTAAGGGGGTGGTGCACTGTACCCGAAGATACTGCCATATCGGGTCAATGCATAGGGCGACGGAAGCAAGCTTCGAAATCGGCCCCCGTTCTCAAAAATCCATTTAATATATGGTCCCCAGATAGGGGACGTATCAGATATTAAACTGATAAGAACAGATACTACACTTGATCTTAGCCAAAAGGCCGAGAAGCGATAACCGTGAAAGGGGCGGGCCCAACAAGGTCCCCTTCATGGGCACTATCACTGCTTGCTGTCAGGGAGGCTGCCAGACAATTTTCCATGCACACTCTGGGCTGGGGGGCAGTCAACCACCAGTACACACAGCAGAACCTAAACCCATACCATTATTGCTAAGCAGCAAGACAGGGGCCCATTGCACTCCCACGGGGCCTTTTTAAATGCAATCCATAACCCGGATTTGCCAGGAACCCTTCTTACTCCTCCTACTTGCATGTGACACTGGGCTTAGGATCTGCATAGGAAACACACACACAAGCACACACCTACCTTTGTTGCCTGCAGATGCCTCCTTGGCTGTCCCCAAACGGTATCAAACCAACACCCACGGGAAGCTGTAAGCATAGAGGACATGCCTGCACCCCATTGGACTTACCTGTGTGGGTTAAATCCGGGTTATTTGACAACCTATGGCGGTGATGGTTCTGCTCAGGCAGAGCAGTGCTGATGCTCCTCATAAAGCTGTCGCTGCTGTGAAGGTTCTAGGTGACATCACAAATCCCTTTGGTTACATACACAACAAAGCTGGGTTGTTGTTGTTTACACTCTGCAAGGCCTGTGGAAGTGAGTGACATCATAGCACTGTAGTTCTGAGGGTTCAAGATGGATGCAACAATCTCCTGTTGCTTCTATGAAGGCCGTAATAGACGACATCACCAAACAGCTCCATAGTCACATACACAGCAAAGGAGAGATGTTGTTTACACCTAGTGATGTCAGTGGTATTGAGTGACATCACAGCACAGTGCTAAGGCTCCTGGGCCTGGACACAGCAGCGGCTGCAATATCTCAACGGAGAATACGTTTATATCTATGTGTGTGTGTGCGCATATATATATATATATATATATATATATATATATATATATATATATATATATTCTCCGCCGAAATCACTTTTAAACCCATTTCCACCTTTTTTTCCCTTCTCTTCCTCTTACTTTTTTTTCACGTTTTTTTACGTTTTTCTCCTTTTCGCCTCTTTTCTGGGCGTATTATTCTTCTTTTTCTTCTTTTTTTTCGTCTAATGCATACCCCATCAGTGCAGCAATGCTTATTCAATACCGCCAGCAGATGGAGACACTGGGGGATAATTTTCTAAGGATTTATACTGATTTTTCCTGTCTGAATTTGTCGCACAGAAAGTTGCAGGCCAAATATGTGTGACATTTCTGCGACTTTAGCTTCTAGAGCATTTTTACAACATTATACATAGGTGCTGAATACATAAAAAGCGACTGTTCAGCGACAGACAAGTCGCATCGGCTGAAAGTAGGCCAGAATGTCAGTCCATGTTGGAGCAGGTTTAGATACAGTCTAAAGCATAGATCTCAAAGTCTGTGCACAGAATTTAGCAAGGGCCTCGCACCTTCTGATGCATCAGGTAGGTGCACAATAGCATAGCCTAACCCTCTGTACTTTGGTCTATATTGATGCGGGACATAGACAGCCAGCTGATGACCAATCCATTAGTGCAATGGATGGCTGGAAGCATTTGTCTTTGCCTTTGCAATACCACAGAAGCAATGCATGGTCAATGTACAGCAATGACACACCTGTGTGAACAGCCAGGAGACCCCCCCCCCATGTTATGTTACATAGTTACATAGTTAGTACGGTCGAAAAAAGACATATGTCCATCACGTTCAACCAGGGAATTAAGGGGTAGGGGTGTGGCGCGATATTGGGGAAGGGATGAGATTTTATATTTCTTCATAAGCATTAATCTTATTTTGTCAATTAGGAACATTCAGCACCCACCCGCTATCAAGGCAGCTGCCTATCATGTCATGCCCTACCTGCACAGGTGTGCTGGCTACTCAAATGATCCAATTAAGGAGGCCATTTAGTCAGCAGCAGCAGAAGTCCTGTGCCTGGACGCTCCAACAGGGGCCAGACACAAGCAGAAGCAGAAGCAGCAGAAGCAGCAGCAGCACCACCTTTTGTTTTTTGGCTGCAGCAGCAGCAAGGCCCACAGGGCTGGCTAGCTGGCTAGCCAGCAAGCAGGTAGCAATGAAAGTAGGAATCTTTCTTTTTAACCCTGTAAGGGGGTGGTGCACTGTACCCGAAGATACTGCCATATCGGGTCAATGCATAGGGCGACGGAAGCAAGCTTCGAAATCGGCCCCCGTTCTCAAAAATCCATTTAATATATGGTCCCCAGATAGGGGACGTATCAGATATTAAACTGATAAGAACAGATACTACACTTGATCTTAGCCAAAAGGCCGAGAAGCGATAACCGTGAAAGGGGCGGGCCCAACAAGGTCCCCTTCATGGGCACTATCACTGCTTGCTGTCAGGGAGGCTGCCAGACAATTTTCCATGCACACTCTGGGCTGGGGGGCAGTCAACCACCAGTACACACAGCAGAACCTAAACCCATACCATTATTGCTAAGCAGCAAGACAGGGGCCCATTGCACTCCCACGGGGCCTTTTTAAATGCAATCCATAACCCGGATTTGCCAGGAACCCTTCTTACTCCTCCTACTTGCATGTGACACTGGGCTTAGGATCTGCATAGGAAACACACACACAAGCACACACCTACCTTTGTTGCCTGCAGATGCCTCCTTGGCTGTCCCCAAACGGTATCAAACCAACACCCACGGGAAGCTGTAAGCATAGAGGACATGCCTGCACCCCATTGGACTTACCTGTGTGGGTTAAATCCGGGTTATTTGACAACCTATGGCGGTGATGGTTCTGCTCAGGCAGAGCAGTGCTGATGCTCCTCATAAAGCTGTCGCTGCTGTGAAGGTTCTAGGTGACATCACAAATCCCTTTGGTTACATACACAACAAAGCTGGGTTGTTGTTGTTTACACTCTGCAAGGCCTGTGGAAGTGAGTGACATCATAGCACTGTAGTTCTGAGGGTTCAAGATGGATGCAACAATCTCCTGTTGCTTCTATGAAGGCCGTAATAGACGACATCACCAAACAGCTCCATAGTCACATACACAGCAAAGGAGAGATGTTGTTTACACCTAGTGATGTCAGTGGTATTGAGTGACATCACAGCACAGTGCTAAGGCTCCTGGGCCTGGACACAGCAGCGGCTGCAATATCTCAACGGAGAATACGTTTATATCTATGTGTGTGTGTGCGCATATATATATATATATATATATATATATATATATATATATATATATATATATATATATATATATATATATATATATATATATATATATATATATATATATATATATATATATATATATTTCTCCGCCGAAATCACTTTTAAACCCATTTCCACCTTTTTTTCCCTTCTCTTCCTCTTACTTTTTTTTCACGTTTTTTTACGTTTTTCTCCTTTTCACCTCTTTTCTGGGCGTATTATTCTTCTTTTTCTTCTTTTTTTTCGTCTAATGCATACCCCATCAGTGCAGCAATGCTTATTCAATACCGCCAGCAGATGGAGACACTGGGGGATAATTTTCTAAGGATTTATACTGATTTTTCCTGTCTGAATTTGTCGCACAGAAAGTTGCAGGCCAAATATGTGTGACATTTCTGCGACTTTAGCTTCTAGAGCATTTTTACAACATTATACATAGGTGCTGAATACATAAAAAGCGACTGTTCAGCGACAGACAAGTCGCATCGGCTGAAAGTAGGCCAGAATGTCAGTCCATGTTGGAGCAGGTTTAGATACAGTCTAAAGCATAGATCTCAAAGTCTGTGCACAGAATTTAGCAAGGGCCTCGCACCTTCTGATGCATCAGGTAGGTGCACAATAGCATAGCCTAACCCTCTGTACTTTGGTCTATATTGATGCGGGACATAGACAGCCAGCTGATGACCAATCCATTAGTGCAATGGATGGCTGGAAGCATTTGTCTTTGCCTTTGCAATACCACAGAAGCAATGCATGGTCAATGTACAGCAATGACACACCTGTGTGAACAGCCAGGAGACCCCCCCCCCATGTTATGTTACATAGTTACATAGTTAGTACGGTCGAAAAAAGACATATGTCCATCACGTTCAACCAGGGAATTAAGGGGTAGGGGTGTGGCGCGATATTGGGGAAGGGATGAGATTTTATATTTCTTCATAAGCATTAATCTTATTTTGTCAATTAGGAACATTCAGCACCCACCCGCTATCAAGGCAGCTGCCTATCATGTCATGCCCTACCTGCACAGGTGTGCTGGCTACTCAAATGATCCAATTAAGGAGGCCATTTAGTCAGCAGCAGCAGAAGTCCTGTGCCTGGACGCTCCAACAGGGGCCAGACACAAGCAGAAGCAGAAGCAGCAGAAGCAGCAGCAGCACCACCTTTTGTTTTTTGGCTGCAGCAGCAGCAAGGCCCACAGGGCTGGCTAGCTGGCTAGCCAGCAAGCAGGTAGCAATGAAAGTAGGAATCTTTCTTTTTAACCCTGTAAGGGGGTGGTGCACTGTACCCGAAAATACTGCCATATCGGGTCAATGCATAGGGCGACGGAAGCAAGCTTCGAAATCGGCCCCCGTTCTCAAAAATCCATTTAATATATGGTCCCCAGATAGGGGACGTATCAGATATTAAACTGATAAGAACAGATTTTTTTACATTTTTATTGAAAAAACTCAAAAACTTAAATACATCACAAAAAATGTTTACAATACATCAAATACTGTTTTCCATAAATGTAAATTCCACATAGCTAATGCTTTTTTCTGCCCATATCTCTTTTTATCAATTAAATAGTACAAGTAAACTTCACTGTATATCATCTTCAAACATTCTTTTTCACAAATAAAATCTCTTTTGAAGACAAGGATATTACGAACTTTCCATAATACATTTTTTGTACAGTTGATAAAAATCCACAAAATTTTCTCTTTTTCTTTCGTAACTCCATCACTTTTGCCATATAAAACAACTTCATGATTTAAAACTTTTAGACCTGTTAGGAATTTCAATAAAGAACCAATTAGTCTAAAAACCTTTTGTGCAAAATAACAATTCCAGAAAAGGTGCAAAACAGTTTCATCTATATTGCAATTATCCCGGGGACAGACACATACAGCATTTAGACCTCTTCTATATTGGAAAAATCTTACCGGAAGACACTCATGGATAATCATCCATGCTAAATCCTTGTGCTCATTAAAAAGATATGGCTCGTTTACCTTTTTCCATATTTGTACACACCTATTATAAGAAAAATTAGAGACCATACATATTTCTTCTTGCAAATTTAACTGTACTTCTATCTTGCGAGCATCCCTCAAGGTTAACAAGTCAAAGTCTTTAAGGTTATACATACGTATAATTTTTTCTAAGATGGCATAATGTTTAGGCGGAGTTAAAAGTACAGGAGAAGATAATGATAAAAACACCCATTCTCTTTTTCTAAAAATATGTCCCGCAGAGTACTTTAAAAAACAGGACCATACACTTTTCATAAAAAGTCCCCTAAAACACCAACTAAAAAACCTTAAGTATAAAAATTTTCTAATACAGGGAACCTGTTTTCCTCCATTTTTTTGTGACTTATACATAGTATCTCTTTTTAATTTTTCTGCTTTAGAACTCCATAGAAACTCAAAGAGAATCCTCTGAAGTTGCCTAGACATAAGTTCATTAGGAGGATAAATCATATTTAAATAGAGCATAATGGGTATTAGCATAGCCTTAATCACCAAAATTTTACCTTCTAAGGATAATTTCCTAAGGGACCAAAAGTCTACCTTTTTCTTTACCTTTTCTTTTACCATTAGCCAACTTTCCTCACCATTGTTATTTTTATCAAAGATGACTCCAAGGATTTTTATTTTTTCTGACTGTAATTTTAGGTTTGGTATTTGCACGTTTTCCCATTTACCTATATAAAAACAGTCACATTTAGATAAATTAAGTTTAAAAGCAGAAGCTTTACAAAAGAAATCAGTAACATCAACAACTCTTTGTAAAGAGAAGGCACTTTCACAAAAAACATTAATATCATCCATATAGCCACACACTTTAAGGGTGGCATTATTACCTCCAGGAACTGGCACTCCTTTTATTATTTTATCATTCCTTATTAAGTTTAACAGAGGTTCTATTGCACATATAAACAGTATAGGAGACAGAGGGCAGCCTTGCTTTACCCCTGATGATAAATTAATAAAATCTGTAAGGAAACCATTTATTAAAATCCTGCTAAAAGAACCTTTATATAAGAGAGCAATTTGCTTAATAAATATGTTAGGAAAACCCATGCGTTGTAAAACCATCCATAAAAAACAATGTGATACTCTATCGAACGCTTTATGAAAATCTAGAGATAGAATGGCTAGATTTTGATTCCGCTCTTGCTGATACCATATGACGTCCCTAATAGCATTTAAAGGTTCAGCTACACTCCTTCCTGGGACACCACATACCTGATCCACATGGATGACCTTGTACAAAAACGGCTTCATTCTGTTAACAAAAATTTTTGACATAATCTTATAATCAACATTAAGAAGCGTAATTGGTCTCCAATTTTCTAAGCTGTTCCTATCCCCCTTTTTGGGGATCAGAGACACTATACCACTCCTCCAAGATAAAGGTAGAACATCAGAATTAAAAGCCTCCTTAAAAATATTAAGCAAATCATCTTTAAAAATCTCCCAAAAGGTTTTATAAAACTCTACAGGAAGTCCATCAGAACCTGGTGTTTTACCTGTTGATAAACTTTTAGCAGCAATTTCTAATTCTTGGCATCTTACTTCTGTGCAAAGTGCATCTTGGTCCTCCTTACTTAAACCACAATCTAAAGTGCTTAGGAGAAAATTAGCAGCAGATATATCAATGGGTTTCTCATTAAACAGATCTTGATAAAAGGATTTAGCTTTGGATAACATTCCTACATTAGTAGTTTCATCCTCAATGTTAATCATTAACTTTTTTGTTTCCATTACCTTTTTAAAAAAGAATCTTGTACACTTTTCATCCTTCTCTTTACATTCAACTTTGGAGTTAAAAATTATTTCTTTCCCTTTGTTAGTTATAGCCTTCTGAATATCACTTTTAACACTTAAAATCAGATCGTCTACATATACACCCAGCTCTTTGAGTTGATAATAGGTTTGTAGTTTTGTGTTAAGATCTCTATACCATTTCAATTTCTCTTTTGTTTTTTTAACACCCATCTTAATAAAATACTCTTTAAATTTTACCTTGCAGAATTCCCACCATGCTAAAAGAGAATTAAAATTAGTCCTTGAGTTCTGCAATTTTTTAAAAAGATAGATAAAATTACATTTAATTTCTTCATCTTCAAGCAAAGAGACATTCAGACGCCAGACTCCTTTGGCTCTGCAAACCCCATCAAACTTACATGTAGCAGATAAAATCTTATGATCTGAAAAAAAGGTAGAAGTCAATTGCATATTCCCATAAAATGCAAATCCAGAAGCAAAAATATAATCAATCCTTGACATATAAAGGCTATTCCCCCAGGTATACCCAGGGTCATTAGGGAAAGAGGTTCTCCACAAATCTTTTAAATTAAAATCAACTATAAAATCCTTTAGTTGTTTTTCAGTCTTATCTTTCCTTTGTTCAGATCCTCCAGCCCGCTCCTCTCCTGCCATTATACAATTAAAATCACCAGCGATGATAAGCGGGGATGAACCCGGTAAATAAAACTGAATTTTCTCTAATAAATCAGATCTTTCATCCTTATCTGGAGAGGCATATACATTTAAAAGTCTCATATTCATGTCATTATAAATAATATGAACGAGCAGGGCTCTACCGGGTACAATGTCTGTGAAGGAGGTAACTTTATACTCACTGCTCTTGAACAGTATGCCAACACCAGTCACTTTCCTCTCATTATCCCCTGACCACACAGACGGGCCAAGAGTCCATTCAGATCTCAAAGATGAATAATTGATATCATAATCAATGGCACATTCCTGTAAAAATAAAATGTCTGTAGGCAAAGAAGACAAGAAAGAAAATAAAGCAGCCCTCCTCTCTGGGCTCTTCAAACTCCTCACATTGAAGGAGGAGATATTAACACTTGGTAGCTCCTGGGTCATTCATTATCCTCAGACAAAGAACCCCAATCTGTAGGTGGTGACACAAATTCCTCAATATTAACAGGGTCGGATGCTGTTATAACCTTTTGGCAGACAATCTCCACGTTCCCCTCGTCCGCACTAACTCGACCACTCCTTTTGATGTTAAGGCCCTTTTCCTCTTTCCGGTCTCTGCTTTTCCTCTTTCGCCGTTCTTCTACATCCATCTCCTCTGTATCCCTTCTGGGCGGTCCAGGACCCTCAACTTCCATGAGAGGAGAACCCCTCACTTCTGTCTCAGGTCCCACGACCTTCCCCGGGGACACAATGCTTTTGGAGACATGAGCCACAGCAGGTATCACAGGAATTCCGGTAGCAGAAGACTCAGGCATCACTTTCAGGGTGTGGGTCTTAGGCACAGGCACAGCATCCATGGAGCTCTTCCTCATCGAGGGACCAGCCGACGTAGCCACAATATTGGCCCAGGAGCGTTGAGGACAATCCTTAAAAGCGTGTCCTTTCTGCTTACACACATTACACAGAATCTCATTTTGACAGTCAAAAGTGGTGTGGCCTTTTTGGCCACATCTTTTGCAAATAACCACTTCCTCTTTGCAAGATTCTTGTGTATGACCATATTCATGGCATTTCCTGCAATAATACGGCATCCCAGGGTAGAATAAATAGCCACGTTTACGCCCAATTAAAAAATTTGCAGGTGGGCGACACAGACCTCCAATTCCTCTCACATCTTCTCTGAACTTAACAGCAAACTTATGCTTTCCAGTCCAAAAGTCCATTGCATTCATTATTTTATGAGAGTATTTGACTTCCGCACAATATTGGTTTAAAAATAAGACAATGTCTCTTATATCCACGTATGGATCGTGCATAGTAACCACCAGTGGAACATCGCCATTAGAATATAGAGCAATGAAAACAAGTCCTTTCATATCCTCCTCATTGGCAAGCTCCCGAACTTTCTCAAACATATGGTCACATGCAGATGCGGAAGTCAAGGTAAGAATGAAAAGTCCTTTACCTGGGTCTTTTAGGCAAAACACATCTTCTCTCTGAATGTGCAATAAATCCAGCATAATTCTCTTGACAAAAAATTCCAAAGTCATCTTCTCCTTTTTCTCCTCATCCACTTCAATACGGAAGGTGTTCTTAATCCGAGTTTCAGTATGCGCAGCAAACCTAAGGGTCGCCATGGGGGATCGCCTTCCCGTTCTTTGTAAGTCCTCCTCCTATAGCAGCATGAGGCTTAAGACGGCTAAAAAACCGCCGATGCCTCAAGGCCGAAGGTTCGACGAACTCAGAGCCCCTTGACAAGATACAAGATCTTAGCCAAAAGGCCGAGAAGCGATAACCGTGAAAGGGGCGGGCCCAACAAGGTCCCCTTCATGGGCACTATCACTGCTTGCTGTCAGGGAGGCTGCCAGACAATTTTCCATGCACACTCTGGGCTGGGGGGCAGTCAACCACCAGTACACACAGCAGAACCTAAACCCATACCATTATTGCTAAGCAGCAAGACAGGGGCCCATTGCACTCCCACGGGGCCTTTTTAAATGCAATCCATAACCCGGATTTGCCAGGAACCCTTCTTACTCCTCCTACTTGCATGTGACACTGGGCTTAGGATCTGCATAGGAAACACACACACAAGCACACACCTACCTTTGTTGCCTGCAGATGCCTCCTTGGCTGTCCCCAAACGGTATCAAACCAACACCCACGGGAAGCTGTAAGCATAGAGGACATGCCTGCACCCCATTGGACTTACCTGTGTGGGTTAAATCCGGGTTATTTGACAACCTATGGCGGTGATGGTTCTGCTCAGGCAGAGCAGTGCTGATGCTCCTCATAAAGCTGTCGCTGCTGTGAAGGTTCTAGGTGACATCACAAATCCCTTTGGTTACATACACAACAAAGCTGGGTTGTTGTTGTTTACACTCTGCAAGGCCTGTGGAAGTGAGTGACATCATAGCACTGTAGTTCTGAGGGTTCAAGATGGATGCAACAATCTCCTGTTGCTTCTATGAAGGCCGTAATAGACGACATCACCAAACAGCTCCATAGTCACATACACAGCAAAGGAGAGATGTTGTTTACACCTAGTGATGTCAGTGGTATTGAGTGACATCACAGCACAGTGCTAAGGCTCCTGGGCCTGGACACAGCAGCGGCTGCAATATCTCAACGGAGAATACGTTTATATCTATGTGTGTGTGTGCGCATATATATATATATATATATATATATATATATATTTCTCCGCCGAAATCACTTTTAAACCCATTTCCACCTTTTTTTCCCTTCTCTTCCTCTTACTTTTTTTTCACGTTTTTTTACGTTTTTCTCCTTTTCGCCTCTTTTCTGGGCGTATTATTCTTCTTTTTCTTCTTTTTTTTCGTCTAATGCATACCCCATCAGTGCAGCAATGCTTATTCAATACCGCCAGCAGATGGAGACACTGGGGGATAATTTTCTAAGGATTTATACTGATTTTTCCTGTCTGAATTTGTCGCACAGAAAGTTGCAGGCCAAATATGTGTGACATTTCTGCGACTTTAGCTTCTAGAGCATTTTTACAACATTATACATAGGTGCTGAATACATAAAAAGCGACTGTTCAGCGACAGACAAGTCGCATCGGCTGAAAGTAGGCCAGAATGTCAGTCCATGTTGGAGCAGGTTTAGATACAGTCTAAAGCATAAATCTCAAAGTCTGTGCACAGAATTTAGGAAGGGCCTCGCACCTTCTGATGCATCAGGTAGGTGCACAATAGCATAGCCTAACCCTCTGTACTTTGGTCTATATTGATGCGGGACATAGACAGCCAGCTGATGACCAATCCATTAGTGCAATGGATGGCTGGAAGCATTTGTCTTTGCCTTTGCAATACCACAGAAGCAATGCATGGTCAATGTACAGCAATGACACACCTGTGTGAACAGCCAGGAGACCCCCCCCCATGTTATGTTACATAGTTACATAGTTAGTACGGTCGAAAAAAGACATATGTCCATCACGTTCAACCAGGGAATTAAGGGGTAGGGGTGTGGCGCGATATTGGGGAAGGGATGAGATTTTATATTTCTTCATAAGCATTAATCTTATTTTGTCAATTAGGAACATTCAGCACCCACCCGCTATCAAGGCAGCTGCCTATCATGTCATGCCCTACCTGCACAGGTGTGCTGGCTACTCAAATGATCCAATTAAGGAGGCCATTTAGTCAGCAGCAGCAGAAGTCCTGTGCCTGGACGCTCCAACAGGGGCCAGACACAAGCAGAAGCAGAAGCAGCAGAAGCAGCAGCAGCACCACCTTTTGTTTTTTGGCTGCAGCAGCAGCAAGGCCCACAGGGCTGGCTAGCTGGCTAGCCAGCAAGCAGGTAGCAATGAAAGTAGGAATCTTTCTTTTTAACCCTGTAAGGGGGTGGTGCACTGTACCCGAAGATACTGCCATATCGGGTCAATGCATAGGGCGACGGAAGCAAGCTTCGAAATCGGCCCCCGTTCTCAAAAATCCATTTAATATATGGTCCCCAGATAGGGGACGTATCAGATATTAAACTGATAAGAACAGATACTACACTTGATCTTAGCCAAAAGGCCGAGAAGCGATAACCGTGAAAGGGGCGGGCCCAACAAGGTCCCCTTCATGGGCACTATCACTGCTTGCTGTCAGGGAGGCTGCCAGACAATTTTCCATGCACACTCTGGGCTGGGGGGCAGTCAACCACCAGTACACACAGCAGAACCTAAACCCATACCATTATTGCTAAGCAGCAAGACAGGGGCCCATTGCACTCCCACGGGGCCTTTTTAAATGCAATCCATAACCCGGATTTGCCAGGAACCCTTCTTACTCCTCCTACTTGCATGTGACACTGGGCTTAGGATCTGCATAGGAAACACACACACAAGCACACACCTACCTTTGTTGCCTGCAGATGCCTCCTTGGCTGTCCCCAAACGGTATCAAACCAACACCCACGGGAAGCTGTAAGCATAGAGGACATGCCTGCACCCCATTGGACTTACCTGTGTGGGTTAAATCCGGGTTATTTGACAACCTATGGCGGTGATGGTTCTGCTCAGGCAGAGCAGTGCTGATGCTCCTCATAAAGCTGTCGCTGCTGTGAAGGTTCTAGGTGACATCACAAATCCCTTTGGTTACATACACAACAAAGCTGGGTTGTTGTTGTTTACACTCTGCAAGGCCTGTGGAAGTGAGTGACATCATAGCACTGTAGTTCTGAGGGTTCAAGATGGATGCAACAATCTCCTGTTGCTTCTATGAAGGCCGTAATAGACGACATCACCAAACAGCTCCATAGTCACATACACAGCAAAGGAGAGATGTTGTTTACACCTAGTGATGTCAGTGGTATTGAGTGACATCACAGCACAGTGCTAAGGCTCCTGGGCCTGGACACAGCAGCGGCTGCAATATCTCAACGGAGAATACGTTTATATCTATGTGTGTGTGTGCGCATATATATATATATATATATATATATATATATATATATATATTTCTCCGCCGAAATCACTTTTAAACCCATTTCCACCTTTTTTTCCCTTCTCTTCCTCTTACTTTTTTTTCACGTTTTTTTACGTTTTTCTCCTTTTCGCCTCTTTTCTGGGCGTATTATTCTTCTTTTTCTTCTTTTTTTTCGTCTAATGCATACCCCATCAGTGCAGCAATGCTTATTCAATACCGCCAGCAGATGGAGACACTGGGGGATAATTTTCTAAGGATTTATACTGATTTTTCCTGTCTGAATTTGTCGCACAGAAAGTTGCAGGCCAAATATGTGTGACATTTCTGCGACTTTAGCTTCTAGAGCATTTTTACAACATTATACATAGGTGCTGAATACATAAAAAGCGACTGTTCAGCGACAGACAAGTCGCATCGGCTGAAAGTAGGCCAGAATGTCAGTCCATGTTGGAGCAGGTTTAGATACAGTCTAAAGCATAAATCTCAAAGTCTGTGCACAGAATTTAGGAAGGGCCTCGCACCTTCTGATGCATCAGGTAGGTGCACAATAGCATAGCCTAACCCTCTGTACTTTGGTCTATATTGATGCGGGACATAGACAGCCAGCTGATGACCAATCCATTAGTGCAATGGATGGCTGGAAGCATTTGTCTTTGCCTTTGCAATACCACAGAAGCAATGCATGGTCAATGTACAGCAATGACACACCTGTGTGAACAGCCAGGAGACCCCCCCCCATGTTATGTTACATAGTTACATAGTTAGTACGGTCGAAAAAAGACATATGTCCATCACGTTCAACCAGGGAATTAAGGGGTAGGGGTGTGGCGCGATATTGGGGAAGGGATGAGATTTTATATTTCTTCATAAGCATTAATCTTATTTTGTCAATTAGGAACATTCAGCACCCACCCGCTATCAAGGCAGCTGCCTATCATGTCATGCCCTACCTGCACAGGTGTGCTGGCTACTCAAATGATCCAATTAAGGAGGCCATTTAGTCAGCAGCAGCAGAAGTCCTGTGCCTGGACGCTCCAACAGGGGCCAGACACAAGCAGAAGCAGAAGCAGCAGAAGCAGCAGCAGCACCACCTTTTGTTTTTTGGCTGCAGCAGCAGCAAGGCCCACAGGGCTGGCTAGCTGGCTAGCCAGCAAGCAGGTAGCAATGAAAGTAGGAATCTTTCTTTTTAACCCTGTAAGGGGGTGGTGCACTGTACCCGAAGATACTGCCATATCGGGTCAATGCATAGGGCGACGGAAGCAAGCTTCGAAATCGGCCCCCGTTCTCAAAAATCCATTTAATATATGGTCCCCAGATAGGGGACGTATCAGATATTAAACTGATAAGAACAGATACTACACTTGATCTTAGCCAAAAGGCCGAGAAGCGATAACCGTGAAAGGGGCGGGCCCAACAAGGTCCCCTTCATGGGCACTATCACTGCTTGCTGTCAGGGAGGCTGCCAGACAATTTTCCATGCACACTCTGGGCTGGGGGGCAGTCAACCACCAGTACACACAGCAGAACCTAAACCCATACCATTATTGCTAAGCAGCAAGACAGGGGCCCATTGCACTCCCACGGGGCCTTTTTAAATGCAATCCATAACCCGGATTTGCCAGGAACCCTTCTTACTCCTCCTACTTGCATGTGACACTGGGCTTAGGATCTGCATAGGAAACACACACACAAGCACACACCTACCTTTGTTGCCTGCAGATGCCTCCTTGGCTGTCCCCAAACGGTATCAAACCAACACCCACGGGAAGCTGTAAGCATAGAGGACATGCCTGCACCCCATTGGACTTACCTGTGTGGGTTGAATCCGGGTTATTTGACAACCTATGGCGGTGATGGTTCTGCTCAGGCAGAGCAGTGCTGATGCTCCTCATAAAGCTGTCGCTGCTGTGAAGGTTCTAGGTGACATCACAAATCCCTTTGGTTACATACACAACAAAGCTGGGTTGTTGTTGTTTACACTCTGCAAGGCCTGTGGAAGTGAGTGACATCATAGCACTGTAGTTCTGAGGGTTCAAGATGGATGCAACAATCTCCTGTTGCTTCTATGAAGGCCGTAATAGACGACATCACCAAACAGCTCCATAGTCACATACACAGCAAAGGAGAGATGTTGTTTACACCTAGTGATGTCAGTGGTATTGAGTGACATCACAGCACAGTGCTAAGGCTCCTGGGCCTGGACACAGCAGCGGCTGCAATATCTCAACGGAGAATACGTTTATATCTATGTGTGTGTGTGCGCATATATATATATATATATATATATATATATATATATATATATATATATATATATTTCTCCGCCGAAATCACTTTTAAACCCATTTCCACCTTTTTTTCCCTTCTCTTCCTCTTACTTTTTTTTCACGTTTTTTTACGTTTTTCTCCTTTTCGCCTCTTTTCTGGGCGTATTATTCTTCTTTTTCTTCTTTTTTTTCGTCTAATGCATACCCCATCAGTGCAGCAATGCTTATTCAATACCGCCAGCAGATGGAGACACTGGGGGATAATTTTCTAAGGATTTATACTGATTTTTCCTGTCTGAATTTGTCGCACAGAAAGTTGCAGGCCAAATATGTGTGACATTTCTGCGACTTTAGCTTCTAGAGCATTTTTACAACATTATACATAGGTGCTGAATACATAAAAAGCGACTGTTCAGCGACAGACAAGTCGCATCGGCTGAAAGTAGGCCAGAATGTCAGTCCATGTTGGAGCAGGTTTAGATACAGTCTAAAGCATAGATCTCAAAGTCTGTGCACAGAATTTAGCAAGGGCCTCGCACCTTCTGATGCATCAGGTAGGTGCACAATAGCATAGCCTAACCCTCTGTACTTTGGTCTATATTGATGCGGGACATAGACAGCCAGCTGATGACCAATCCATTAGTGCAATGGATGGCTGGAAGCATTTGTCTTTGCCTTTGCAATACCACAGAAGCAATGCATGGTCAATGTACAGCAATGACACACCTGTGTGAACAGCCAGGAGACCCCCCCCCATGTTATGTTACATAGTTACATAGTTAGTACGGTCGAAAAAAGACATATGTCCATCACGTTCAACCAGGGAATTAAGGGGTAGGGGTGTGGCGCGATATTGGGGAAGGGATGAGATTTTATATTTCTTCATAAGCATTAATCTTATTTTGTCAATTAGGAACATTCAGCACCCACCCGCTATCAAGGCAGCTGCCTATCATGTCATGCCCTACCTGCACAGGTGTGCTGGCTACTCAAATGATCCAATTAAGGAGGCCATTTAGTCAGCAGCAGCAGAAGTCCTGTGCCTGGACGCTCCAACAGGGGCCAGACACAAGCAGAAGCAGAAGCAGCAGAAGCAGCAGCAGCACCACCTTTTGTTTTTTGGCTGCAGCAGCAGCAAGGCCCACAGGGCTGGCTAGCTGGCTAGCCAGCAAGCAGGTAGCAATGAAAGTAGGAATCTTTCTTTTTAACCCTGTAAGGGGGTGGTGCACTGTACCCGAAGATACTGCCATATCGGGTCAATGCATAGGGCGACGGAAGCAAGCTTCGAAATCGGCCCCCGTTCTCAAAAATCCATTTAATATATGGTCCCCAGATAGGGGACGTATCAGATATTAAACTGATAAGAACAGATACTACACTTGATCTTAGCCAAAAGGCCGAGAAGCGATAACCGTGAAAGGGGCGGGCCCAACAAGGTCCCCTTCATGGGCACTATCACTGCTTGCTGTCAGGGAGGCTGCCAGACAATTTTCCATGCACACTCTGGGCTGGGGGGCAGTCAACCACCAGTACACACAGCAGAACCTAAACCCATACCATTATTGCTAAGCAGCAAGACAGGGGCCCATTGCACTCCCACGGGGCCTTTTTAAATGCAATCCATAACCCGGATTTGCCAGGAACCCTTCTTACTCCTCCTACTTGCATGTGACACTGGGCTTAGGATCTGCATAGGAAACACACACACAAGCACACACCTACCTTTGTTGCCTGCAGATGCCTCCTTGGCTGTCCCCAAACGGTATCAAACCAACACCCACGGGAAGCTGTAAGCATAGAGGACATGCCTGCACCCCATTGGACTTACCTGTGTGGGTTAAATCCGGGTTATTTGACAACCTATGGCGGTGATGGTTCTGCTCAGGCAGAGCAGTGCTGATGCTCCTCATAAAGCTGTCGCTGCTGTGAAGGTTCTAGGTGACATCACAAATCCCTTTGGTTACATACACAACAAAGCTGGGTTGTTGTTGTTTACACTCTGCAAGGCCTGTGGAAGTGAGTGACATCATAGCACTGTAGTTCTGAGGGTTCAAGATGGATGCAACAATCTCCTGTTGCTTCTATGAAGGCCGTAATAGACGACATCACCAAACAGCTCCATAGTCACATACACAGCAAAGGAGAGATGTTGTTTACACCTAGTGATGTCAGTGGTATTGAGTGACATCACAGCACAGTGCTAAGGCTCCTGGGCCTGGACACAGCAGCGGCTGCAATATCTCAACGTAGAATACGTTTATATCTATGTGTGTGTGTGCGCATATATATATATATATATATATATATATATATTTCTCCGCCGAAATCACTTTTAAACCCATTTCCACCTTTTTTTCCCTTCTCTTCCTCTTACTTTTTTTTCACGTTTTTTTACGTTTTTCTCCTTTTCGCCTCTTTTCTGGGCGTATTATTCTTCTTTTTCTTCTTTTTTTTCGTCTAATGCATACCCCATCAGTGCAGCAATGCTTATTCAATACCGCCAGCAGATGGAGACACTGGGGGATAATTTTCTAAGGATTTATACTGATTTTTCCTGTCTGAATTTGTCGCACAGAAAGTTGCAGGCCAAATATGTGTGACATTTCTGCGACTTTAGCTTCTAGAGCATTTTTACAACATTATACATAGGTGCTGAATACATAAAAAGCGACTGTTCAGCGACAGACAAGTCGCATCGGCTGAAAGTAGGCCAGAATGTCAGTCCATGTTGGAGCAGGTTTAGATACAGTCTAAAGCATAGATCTCAAAGTCTGTGCACAGAATTTAGCAAGGGCCTCGCACCTTCTGATGCATCAGGTAGGTGCACAATAGCATAGCCTAACCCTCTGTACTTTGGTCTATATTGATGCGGGACATAGACAGCCAGCTGATGACCAATCCATTAGTGCAATGGATGGCTGGAAGCATTTGTCTTTGCCTTTGCAATACCACAGAAGCAATGCATGGTCAATGTACAGCAATGACACACCTGTGTGAACAGCCAGGAGACCCCCCCCCCATGTTATGTTACATAGTTACATAGTTAGTACGGTCGAAAAAAGACATATGTCCATCACGTTCAACCAGGGAATTAAGGGGTAGGGGTGTGGCGCGATATTGGGGAAGGGATGAGATTTTATATTTCTTCATAAGCATTAATCTTATTTTGTCAATTAGGAACATTCAGCACCCACCCGCTATCAAGGCAGCTGCCTATCATGTCATGCCCTACCTGCACAGGTGTGCTGGCTACTCAAATGATCCAATTAAGGAGGCCATTTAGTCAGCAGCAGCAGAAGTCCTGTGCCTGGACGCTCCAACAGGGGCCAGACACAAGCAGAAGCAGCAGAAGCAGCAGCAGCACCACCTTTTGTTTTTTGGCTGCAGCAGCAGCAAGGCCCACAGGGCTGGCTAGCTGGCTAGCCAGCAAGCAGGTAGCAATGAAAGTAGGAATCTTTCTTTTTAACCCTGTAAGGGGGTGGTGCACTGTACCCGAAGATACTGCCATATCGGGTCAATGCATAGGGCGACGGAAGCAAGCTTCGAAATCGGCCCCCGTTCTCAAAAATCCATTTAATATATGGTCCCCAGATAGGGGACGTATCAGATATTAAACTGATAAGAACAGATACTACACTTGATCTTAGCCAAAAGGCCGAGAAGCGATAACCGTGAAAGGGGCGGGCCCAACAAGGTCCCCTTCATGGGCACTATCACTGCTTGCTGTCAGGGAGGCTGCCAGACAATTTTCCATGCACACTCTGGGCTGGGGGGCAGTCAACCACCAGTACACACAGCAGAACCTAAACCCATACCATTATTGCTAAGCAGCAAGACAGGGGCCCATTGCACTCCCACGGGGCCTTTTTAAATGCAATCCATAACCCGGATTTGCCAGGAACCCTTCTTACTCCTCCTACTTGCATGTGACACTGGGCTTAGGATCTGCATAGGAAACACACACACAAGCACACACCTACCTTTGTTGCCTGCAGATGCCTCCTTGGCTGTCCCCAAACGGTATCAAACCAACACCCACGGGAAGCTGTAAGCATAGAGGACATGCCTGCACCCCATTGGACTTACCTGTGTGGGTTAAATCCGGGTTATTTGACAACCTATGGCGGTGATGGTTCTGCTCAGGCAGAGCAGTGCTGATGCTCCTCATAAAGCTGTCGCTGCTGTGAAGGTTCTAGGTGACATCACAAATCCCTTTGGTTACATACACAACAAAGCTGGGTTGTTGTTGTTTACACTCTGCAAGGCCTGTGGAAGTGAGTGACATCATAGCACTGTAGTTCTGAGGGTTCAAGATGGATGCAACAATCTCCTGTTGCTTCTATGAAGGCCGTAATAGACGACATCACCAAACAGCTCCATAGTCACATACACAGCAAAGGAGAGATGTTGTTTACACCTAGTGATGTCAGTGGTATTGAGTGACATCACAGCACAGTGCTAAGGCTCCTGGGCCTGGACACAGCAGCGGCTGCAATATCTCAACGGAGAATACGTTTATATCTATGTGTGTGTGTGCGCATATATATATATATATATATATATATATATATATATATATTTCTCCGCCGAAATCACTTTTAAACCCATTTCCACCTTTTTTTCCCTTCTCTTCCTCTTACTTTTTTTTCACGTTTTTTTACGTTTTTCTCCTTTTCGCCTCTTTTCTGGGCGTATTATTCTTCTTTTTCTTCTTTTTTTTCGTCTAATGCATACCCCATCAGTGCAGCAATGCTTATTCAATACCGCCAGCAGATGGAGACACTGGGGGATAATTTTCTAAGGATTTATACTGATTTTTCCTGTCTGAATTTGTCGCACAGAAAGTTGCAGGCCAAATATGTGTGACATTTCTGCGACTTTAGCTTCTAGAGCATTTTTACAACATTATACATAGGTGCTGAATACATAAAAAGCGACTGTTCAGCGACAGACAAGTCGCATCGGCTGAAAGTAGGCCAGAATGTCAGTCCATGTTGGAGCAGGTTTAGATACAGTCTAAAGCATAGATCTCAAAGTCTGTGCACAGAATTTAGCAAGGGCCTCGCACCTTCTGATGCATCAGGTAGGTGCACAATAGCATAGCCTAACCCTCTGTACTTTGGTCTATATTGATGCGGGACATAGACAGCCAGCTGATGACCAATCCATTAGTGCAATGGATGGCTGGAAGCATTTGTCTTTGCCTTTGCAATACCACAGAAGCAATGCATGGTCAATGTACAGCAATGACACACCTGTGTGAACAGCCAGGAGACCCCCCCCCATGTTATGTTACATAGTTACATAGTTAGTACGGTCGAAAAAAGACATATGTCCATCACGTTCAACCAGGGAATTAAGGGGTAGGGGTGTGGCGCGATATTGGGGAAGGGATGAGATTTTATATTTCTTCATAAGCATTAATCTTATTTTGTCAATTAGGAACATTCAGCACCCACCCGCTATCAAGGCAGCTGCCTATCATGTCATGCCCTACCTGCACAGGTGTGCTGGCTACTCAAATGATCCAATTAAGGAGGCCATTTAGTCAGCAGCAGCAGAAGTCCTGTGCCTGGACGCTCCAACAGGGGCCAGACACAAGCAGAAGCAGAAGCAGCAGAAGCAGCAGCAGCACCACCTTTTGTTTTTTGGCTGCAGCAGCAGCAAGGCCCACAGGGCTGGCTAGCTGGCTAGCCAGCAAGCAGGTAGCAATGAAAGTAGGAATCTTTCTTTTTAACCCTGTAAGGGGGTGGTGCACTGTACCCGAAGATACTGCCATATCGGGTCAATGCATAGGGCGACGGAAGCAAGCTTCGAAATCGGCCCCCGTTCTCAAAAATCCATTTAATATATGGTCCCCAGATAGGGGACGTATCAGATATTAAACTGATAAGAACAGATACTACACTTGATCTTAGCCAAAAGGCCGAGAAGCGATAACTGTGAAAGGGGCGGGCCCAACAAGGTCCCCTTCATGGGCACTATCACTGCTTGCTGTCAGGGAGGCTGCCAGACAATTTTCCATGCACACTCTGGGCTGGGGGGCAGTCAACCACCAGTACACACAGCAGAACCTAAACCCATACCATTATTGCTAAGCAGCAAGACAGGGGCCCATTGCACTCCCACGGGGCCTTTTTAAATGCAATCCATAACCCGGATTTGCCAGGAACCCTTCTTACTCCTCCTACTTGCATGTGACACTGGGCTTAGGATCTGCATAGGAAACACACACACAAGCACACACCTACCTTTGTTGCCTGCAGATGCCTCCTTGGCTGTCCCCAAACGGTATCAAACCAACACCCACGGGAAGCTGTAAGCATAGAGGACATGCCTGCACCCCATTGGACTTACCTGTGTGGGTTAAATCCGGGTTATTTGACAACCTATGGCGGTGATGGTTCTGCTCAGGCAGAGCAGTGCTGATGCTCCTCATAAAGCTGTCGCTGCTGTGAAGGTTCTAGGTGACATCACAAATCCCTTTGGTTACATACACAACAAAGCTGGGTTGTTGTTGTTTACACTCTGCAAGGCCTGTGGAAGTGAGTGACATCATAGCACTGTAGTTCTGAGGGTTCAAGATGGATGCAACAATCTCCTGTTGCTTCTATGAAGGCCGTAATAGACGACATCACCAAACAGCTCCATAGTCACATACACAGCAAAGGAGAGATGTTGTTTACACCTAGTGATGTCAGTGGTATTGAGTGACATCACAGCACAGTGCTAAGGCTCCTGGGCCTGGACACAGCAGCGGCTGCAATATCTCAACGTAGAATACGTTTATATCTATGTGTGTGTGTGCGCATATATATATATATATATATATATATATATATATATTTCTCCGCCGAAATCACTTTTAAACCCATTTCCACCTTTTTTTCCCTTCTCTTCCTCTTACTTTTTTTTCACGTTTTTTTACGTTTTTCTCCTTTTCGCCTCTTTTCTGGGCGTATTATTCTTCTTTTTCTTCTTTTTTTTCGTCTAATGCATACCCCATCAGTGCAGCAATGCTTATTCAATACCGCCAGCAGATGGAGACACTGGGGGATAATTTTCTAAGGATTTATACTGATTTTTCCTGTCTGAATTTGTCGCACAGAAAGTTGCAGGCCAAATATGTGTGACATTTCTGCGACTTTAGCTTCTAGAGCATTTTTACAACATTATACATAGGTGCTGAATACATAAAAAGCGACTGTTCAGCGACAGACAAGTCGCATCGGCTGAAAGTAGGCCAGAATGTCAGTCCATGTTGGAGCAGGTTTAGATACAGTCTAAAGCATAGATCTCAAAGTCTGTGCACAGAATTTAGCAAGGGCCTCGCACCTTCTGATGCATCAGGTAGGTGCACAATAGCATAGCCTAACCCTCTGTACTTTGGTCTATATTGATGCGGGACATAGACAGCCAGCTGATGACCAATCCATTAGTGCAATGGATGGCTGGAAGCATTTGTCTTTGCCTTTGCAATACCACAGAAGCAATGCATGGTCAATGTACAGCAATGACACACCTGTGTGAACAGCCAGGAGACCCCCCCCCCATGTTATGTTACATAGTTACATAGTTAGTACGGTCGAAAAAAGACATATGTCCATCACGTTCAACCAGGGAATTAAGGGGTAGGGGTGTGGCGCGATATTGGGGAAGGGATGAGATTTTATATTTCTTCATAAGCATTAATCTTATTTTGTCAATTAGGAACATTCAGCACCCACCCGCTATCAAGGCAGCTGCCTATCATGTCATGCCCTACCTGCACAGGTGTGCTGGCTACTCAAATGATCCAATTAAGGAGGCCATTTAGTCAGCAGCAGCAGAAGTCCTGTGCCTGGACGCTCCAACAGGGGCCAGACACAAGCAGAAGCAGCAGAAGCAGCAGCAGCACCACCTTTTGTTTTTTGGCTGCAGCAGCAGCAAGGCCCACAGGGCTGGCTAGCTGGCTAGCCAGCAAGCAGGTAGCAATGAAAGTAGGAATCTTTCTTTTTAACCCTGTAAGGGGGTGGTGCACTGTACCCGAAGATACTGCCATATCGGGTCAATGCATAGGGCGACGGAAGCAAGCTTCGAAATCGGCCCCCGTTCTCAAAAATCCATTTAATATATGGTCCCCAGATAGGGGACGTATCAGATATTAAACTGATAAGAACAGATACTACACTTGATCTTAGCCAAAAGGCCGAGAAGCGATAACCGTGAAAGGGGCGGGCCCAACAAGGTCCCCTTCATGGGCACTATCACTGCTTGCTGTCAGGGAGGCTGCCAGACAATTTTCCATGCACACTCTGGGCTGGGGGGCAGTCAACCACCAGTACACACAGCAGAACCTAAACCCATACCATTATTGCTAAGCAGCAAGACAGGGGCCCATTGCACTCCCACGGGGCCTTTTTAAATGCAATCCATAACCCGGATTTGCCAGGAACCCTTCTTACTCCTCCTACTTGCATGTGACACTGGGCTTAGGATCTGCATAGGAAACACACACACAAGCACACACCTACCTTTGTTGCCTGCAGATGCCTCCTTGGCTGTCCCCAAACGGTATCAAACCAACACCCACGGGAAGCTGTAAGCATAGAGGACATGCCTGCACCCCATTGGACTTACCTGTGTGGGTTAAATCCGGGTTATTTGACAACCTATGGCGGTGATGGTTCTGCTCAGGCAGAGCAGTGCTGATGCTCCTCATAAAGCTGTCGCTGCTGTGAAGGTTCTAGGTGACATCACAAATCCCTTTGGTTACATACACAACAAAGCTGGGTTGTTGTTGTTTACACTCTGCAAGGCCTGTGGAAGTGAGTGACATCATAGCACTGTAGTTCTGAGGGTTCAAGATGGATGCAACAATCTCCTGTTGCTTCTATGAAGGCCGTAATAGACGACATCACCAAACAGCTCCATAGTCACATACACAGCAAAGGAGAGATGTTGTTTACACCTAGTGATGTCAGTGGTATTGAGTGACATCACAGCACAGTGCTAAGGCTCCTGGGCCTGGACACAGCAGCGGCTGCAATATCTCAACGGAGAATACGTTTATATCTATGTGTGTGTGTGCGCATATATATATATATATATATATATATATATATATATATATTTCTCCGCCGAAATCACTTTTAAACCCATTTCCACCTTTTTTTCCCTTCTCTTCCTCTTACTTTTTTTTCACGTTTTTTTACATTTTTCTCCTTTTCGCCTCTTTTCTGGGCGTATTATTCTTCTTTTTCTTCTTTTTTTTCGTCTAATGCATACCCCATCAGTGCAGCAATGCTTATTCAATACCGCCAGCAGATGGAGACACTGGGGGATAATTTTCTAAGGATTTATACAGATTTTTCCTGTCTGAATTTGTCGCACAGAAAGTTGCAGGCCAAATATGTGTGACATTTCTGCGACTTTAGCTTCTAGAGCATTTTTACAACATTATACATAGGTGCTGAATACATAAAAAGCGACTGTTCAGCGACAGACAAGTCGCATCGGCTGAAAGTAGGCCAGAATGTCAGTCCATGTTGGAGCAGGTTTAGATACAGTCTAAAGCATAGATCTCAAAGTCTGTGCACAGAATTTAGCAAGGGCCTCGCACCTTCTGATGCATCAGGTAGGTGCACAATAGCATAGCCTAACCCTCTGTACTTTGGTCTATATTGATGCGGGACATAGACAGCCAGCTGATGACCAATCCATTAGTGCAATGGATGGCTGGAAGCATTTGTCTTTGCCTTTGCAATACCACAGAAGCAATGCATGGTCAATGTACAGCAATGACACACCTGTGTGAACAGCCAGGAGACCCCCCCCCATGTTATGTTACATAGTTACATAGTTAGTACGGTCGAAAAAAGACATATGTCCATCACGTTCAACCAGGGAATTAAGGGGTAGGGGTGTGGCGCGATATTGGGGAAGGGATGAGATTTTATATTTCTTCATAAGCATTAATCTTATTTTGTCAATTAGGAACATTCAGCACCCACCCGCTATCAAGGCAGCTGCCTATCATGTCATGCCCTACCTGCACAGGTGTGCTGGCTACTCAAATGATCCAATTAAGGAGGCCATTTAGTCAGCAGCAGCAGAAGTCCTGTGCCTGGACGCTCCAACAGGGGCCAGACACAAGCAGAAGCAGAAGCAGCAGAAGCAGCAGCAGCACCACCTTTTGTTTTTTGGCTGCAGCAGCAGCAAGGCCCACAGGGCTGGCTAGCTGGCTAGCCAGCAAGCAGGTAGCAATGAAAGTAGGAATCTTTCTTTTTAACCCTGTAAGGGGGTGGTGCACTGTACCCGAAGATACTGCCATATCGGGTCAATGCATAGGGCGACGGAAGCAAGCTTCGAAATCGGCCCCCGTTCTCAAAAATCCATTTAATATATGGTCCCCAGATAGGGGACGTATCAGATATTAAACTGATAAGAACAGATACTACACTTGATCTTAGCCAAAAGGCCGAGAAGCGATAACTGTGAAAGGGGCGGGCCCAACAAGGTCCCCTTCATGGGCACTATCACTGCTTGCTGTCAGGGAGGCTGCCAGACAATTTTCCATGCACACTCTGGGCTGGGGGGCAGTCAACCACCAGTACACACAGCAGAACCTAAACCCATACCATTATTGCTAAGCAGCAAGACAGGGGCCCATTGCACTCCCACGGGGCCTTTTTAAATGCAATCCATAACCCGGATTTGCCAGGAACCCTTCTTACTCCTCCTACTTGCATGTGACACTGGGCTTAGGATCTGCATAGGAAACACACACACAAGCACACACCTACCTTTGTTGCCTGCAGATGCCTCCTTGGCTGTCCCCAAACGGTATCAAACCAACACCCACGGGAAGCTGTAAGCATAGAGGACATGCCTGCACCCCATTGGACTTACCTGTGTGGGTTAAATCCGGGTTATTTGACAACCTATGGCGGTGATGGTTCTGCTCAGGCAGAGCAGTGCTGATGCTCCTCATAAAGCTGTCGCTGCTGTGAAGGTTCTAGGTGACATCACAATCCCTATGGTTACATACACAACAAAGCTGGGTTGTTGTTGTTTACACTCTGCAAGGCCTGTGGAAGTGAGTGACATCATAGCACTGTAGTTCTGAGGGTTCAAGATGGATGCAACAATCTCCTGTTGCTTCTATGAAGGCCGTAATAGACGACATCACCAAACAGCTCCATAGTCACATACACAGCAAAGGAGAGATGTTGTTTACACCTAGTGATGTCAGTGGTATTGAGTGACATCACAGCACAGTGCTAAGGCTCCTGGGCCTGGACACAGCAGCGGCTGCAATATCTCAACGGAGAATACGTTTATATCTATGTGTGTGTGTGCGCATATATATATATATATATATATATATATATATATATATATATATATATATATTTCTCCGCCGAAATCACTTTGAAACCCATTTCCACCTTTTTTTCCCTTCTCTTCCTCTTACTTTTTTTTCACGTTTTTTTACGTTTTTCTCCTTTTCGCCTCTTTTCTGGGCGTATTATTCTTCTTTTTCTTCTTTTTTTTCGTCTAATGCATACCCCATCAGTGCAGCAATGCTTATTCAATACCGCCAGCAGATGGAGACACTGGGGGATAATTTTCTAAGGATTTATACTGATTTTTCCTGTCTGAATTTGTCGCACAGAAAGTTGCAGGCCAAATATGTGTGACATTTCTGCGACTTTAGCTTCTAGAGCATTTTTACAACATTATACATAGGTGCTGAATACATAAAAAGCGACTGTTCAGCGACAGACAAGTCGCATCGGCTGAAAGTAGGCCAGAATGTCAGTCCATGTTGGAGCAGGTTTAGATACAGTCTAAAGCATAGATCTCAAAGTCTGTGCACAGAATTTAGCAAGGGCCTCGCACCTTCTGATGCATCAGGTAGGTGCACAATAGCATAGCCTAACCCTCTGTACTTTGGTCTATATTGATGCGGGACATAGACAGCCAGCTGATGACCAATCCATTAGTGCAATGGATGGCTGGAAGCATTTGTCTTTGCCTTTGCAATACCACAGAAGCAATGCATGGTCAATGTACAGCAATGACACACCTGTGTGAACAGCCAGGAGACCCCCCCCCATGTTATGTTACATAGTTACATAGTTAGTACGGTCGAAAAAAGACATATGTCCATCACGTTCAACCAGGGAATTAAGGGGTAGGGGTGTGGCGCGATATTGGGGAAGGGATGAGATTTTATATTTCTTCATAAGCATTAATCTTATTTTGTCAATTAGGAACATTCAGCACCCACCCGCTATCAAGGCAGCTGCCTATCATGTCATGCCCTACCTGCACAGGTGTGCTGGCTACTCAAATGATCCAATTAAGGAGGCCATTTAGTCAGCAGCAGCAGAAGTCCTGTGCCTGGACGCTCCAACAGGGGCCAGACACAAGCAGAAGCAGAAGCAGCAGAAGCAGCAGCAGCACCACCTTTTGTTTTTTGGCTGCAGCAGCAGCAAGGCCCACAGGGCTGGCTAGCTGGCTAGCCAGCAAGCAGGTAGCAATGAAAGTAGGAATCTTTCTTTTTAACCCTGTAAGGGGGTGGTGCACTGTACCCGAAGATACTGCCATATCGGGTCAATGCATAGGGCGACGGAAGCAAGCTTCGAAATCGGCCCCTGTTCTCAAAAATCCATTTAATATATGGTCCCCAGATAGGGGACGTATCAGATATTAAACTGATAAGAACAGATACTACACTTGATCTTAGCCAAAAGGCCGAGAAGCGATAACCGTGAAAGGGGCGGGCCCAACAAGGTCCCCTTCATGGGCACTATCACTGCTTGCTGTCAGGGAGGCTGCCAGACAATTTTCCATGCACACTCTGGGCTGGGGGGCAGTCAACCACCAGTACACACAGCAGAACCTAAACCCATACCATTATTGCTAAGCAGCAAGACAGGGGCCCATTGCACTCCCACGGGGCCTTTTTAAATGCAATCCATAACCCGGATTTGCCAGGAACCCTTCTTACTCCTCCTACTTGCATGTGACACTGGGCTTAGGATCTGCATAGGAAACACACACACAAGCACACACCTACCTTTGTTGCCTGCAGATGCCTCCTTGGCTGTCCCCAAACGGTATCAAACCAACACCCACGGGAAGCTGTAAGCATAGAGGACATGCCTGCACCCCATTGGACTTACCTGTGTGGGTTAAATCCGGGTTATTTGACAACCTATGGCGGTGATGGTTCTGCTCAGGCAGAGCAGTGCTGATGCTCCTCATAAAGCTGTCGCTGCTGTGAAGGTTCTAGGTGACATCACAAATCCCTTTGGTTACATACACAACAAAGCTGGGTTGTTGTTGTTTACACTCTGCAAGGCCTGTGGAAGTGAGTGACATCATAGCACTGTAGTTCTGAGGGTTCAAGATGGATGCAACAATCTCCTGTTGCTTCTATGAAGGCCGTAATAGACGACATCACCAAACAGCTCCATAGTCACATACACAGCAAAGGAGAGATGTTGTTTACACCTAGTGATGTCAGTGGTATTGAGTGACATCACAGCACAGTGCTAAGGCTCCTGGGCCTGGACACAGCAGCGGCTGTAATATCTCAACGGAGAATACGTTTATATCTATGTGTGTGTGTGCGCATATATATATATATATATATATATATATATATATATATATATATATATATTTCTCCGCCGAAATCACTTTTAAACCCATTTCCACCTTTTTTTCCCTTCTCTTCCTCTTACTTTTTTTTCACGTTTTTTTACGTTTTTCTCCTTTTCGCCTCTTTTCTGGGCGTATTATTCTTCTTTTTCTTCTTTTTTTTCATCTAATGCATACCCCATCAGTGCAGCAATGCTTATTCAATACCGCCAGCAGATGGAGACACTGGGGGATAATTTTCTAAGGATTTATACTGATTTTTCCTGTCTGAATTTGTCGCACAGAAAGTTGCAGGCCAAATATGTGTGACATTTCTGCGACTTTAGCTTCTAGAGCATTTTTACAACATTATACATAGGTGCTGAATACATAAAAAGCGACTGTTCAGCGACAGACAAGTCGCATCGGCTGAAAGTAGGCCAGAATGTCAGTCCATGTTGGAGCAGGTTTAGATACAGTCTAAAGCATAGATCTCAAAGTCTGTGCACAGAATTTAGCAAGGGCCTCGCACCTTCTGATGCATCAGGTAGGTGCACAATAGCATAGCCTAACCCTCTGTACTTTGGTCTATATTGATGCGGGACATAGACAGCCAGCTGATGACCAATCCATTAGTGCAATGGATGGCTGGAAGCATTTGTCTTTGCCTTTGCAATACCACAGAAGCAATGCATGGTCAATGTACAGCAATGACACACCTGTGTGAACAGCCAGGAGACCCCCCCCCCATGTTATGTTACATAGTTACATAGTTAGTACGGTCGAAAAAAGACATATGTCCATCACGTTCAACCAGGGAATTAAGGGGTAGGGGTGTGGCGCGATATTGGGGAAGGGATGAGATTTTATATTTCTTCATAAGCATTAATCTTATTTTGTCAATTAGGAACATTCAGCACCCACCCGCTATCAAGGCAGCTGCCTATCATGTCATGCCCTACCTGCACAGGTGTGCTGGCTACTCAAATGATCCAATTAAGGAGGCCATTTAGTCAGCAGCAGCAGAAGTCCTGTGCCTGGACGCTCCAACAGGGGCCAGACACAAGCAGAAGCAGAAGCAGCAGAAGCAGCAGCAGCACCACCTTTTGTTTTTTGGCTGCAGCAGCAGCAAGGCCCACAGGGCTGGCTAGCTGGCTAGCCAGCAAGCAGGTAGCAATGAAAGTAGGAATCTTTCTTTTTAACCCTGTAAGGGGGTGGTGCACTGTACCCGAAGATACTGCCATATCGGGTCAATGCATAGGGCGACGGAAGCAAGCTTCGAAATCGGCCCCCGTTCTCAAAAATCCATTTAATATATGGTCCCCAGATAGGGGACGTATCAGATATTAAACTGATAAGAACAGATACTACACTTGATCTTAGCCAAAAGGCCGAGAAGCGATAACCGTGAAAGGGGCGGGCCCAACAAGGTCCCCTTCATGGGCACTATCACTGCTTGCTGTCAGGGAGGCTGCCAGACAATTTTCCATGCACACTCTGGGCTGGGGGGCAGTCAACCACCAGTACACACAGCAGAACCTAAACCCATACCATTATTGCTAAGCAGCAAGACAGGGGCCCATTGCACTCCCACGGGGCCTTTTTAAATGCAATCCATAACCCGGATTTGCCAGGAACCCTTCTTACTCCTCCTACTTGCATGTGACACTGGGCTTAGGATCTGCATAGGAAACACACACACAAGCACACACCTACCTTTGTTGCCTGCAGATGCCTCCTTGGCTGTCCCCAAACGGTATCAAACCAACACCCACGGGAAGCTGTAAGCATAGAGGACATGCCTGCACCCCATTGGACTTACCTGTGTGGGTTAAATCCGGGTTATTTGACAACCTATGGCGGTGATGGTTCTGCTCAGGCAGAGCAGTGCTGATGCTCCTCATAAAGCTGTCGCTGCTGTGAAGGTTCTAGGTGACATCACAAATCCCTTTGGTTACATACACAACAAAGCTGGGTTGTTGTTGTTTACACTCTGCAAGGCCTGTGGAAGTGAGTGACATCATAGCACTGTAGTTCTGAGGGTTCAAGATGGATGCAACAATCTCCTGTTGCTTCTATGAAGGCCGTAATAGACGACATCACCAAACAGCTCCATAGTCACATACACAGCAAAGGAGAGATGTTGTTTACACCTAGTGATGTCAGTGGTATTGAGTGACATCACAGCACAGTGCTAAGGCTCCTGGGCCTGGACACAGCAGCGGCTGCAATATCTCAACGGAGAATACGTTTATATCTATGTGTGTGTGTGCGCATATATATATATATATATATATATATATATATATATATATATATATATATATATTTCTCCGCCGAAATCACTTTTAAACCCATTTCCACCTTTTTTTCCCTTCTCTTCCTCTTACTTTTTTTTCACGTTTTTTTACGTTTTTCTCCTTTTCGCCTCTTTTCTGGGCGTATTATTCTTCTTTTTCTTCTTTTTTTTCGTCTAATGCATACCCCATCAGTGCAGCAATGCTTATTCAATACCGCCAGCAGATGGAGACACTGGGGGATAATTTTCTAAGGATTTATACTGATTTTTCCTGTCTGAATTTGTCGCACAGAAAGTTGCAGGCCAAATATGTGTGACATTTCTGCGACTTTAGCTTCTAGAGCATTTTTACAACATTATACATAGGTGCTGAATACATAAAAAGCGACTGTTCAGCGACAGACAAGTCGCATCGGCTGAAAGTAGGCCAGAATGTCAGTCCATGTTGGAGCAGGTTTAGATACAGTCTAAAGCATAGATCTCAAAGTCTGTGCACAGAATTTAGCAAGGGCCTCGCACCTTCTGATGCATCAGGTAGGTGCACAATAGCATAGCCTAACCCTCTGTACTTTGGTCTATATTGATGCGGGACATAGACAGCCAGCTGATGACCAATCCATTAGTGCAATGGATGGCTGGAAGCATTTGTCTTTGCCTTTGCAATACCACAGAAGCAATGCATGGTCAATGTACAGCAATGACACACCTGTGTGAACAGCCAGGAGACCCCCCCCCATGTTATGTTACATAGTTACATAGTTAGTACGGTCGAAAAAAGACATATGTCCATCACGTTCAACCAGGGAATTAAGGGGTAGGGGTGTGGCGCGATATTGGGGAAGGGATGAGATTTTATATTTCTTCATAAGCATTAATCTTATTTTGTCAATTAGGAACATTCAGCACCCACCCGCTATCAAGGCAGCTGCCTATCATGTCATGCCCTACCTGCACAGGTGTGCTGGCTACTCAAATGATCCAATTAAGGAGGCCATTTAGTCAGCAGCAGCAGAAGTCCTGTGCCTGGACGCTCCAACAGGGGCCAGACACAAGCAGAAGCAGAAGCAGCAGAAGCAGCAGCAGCACCACCTTTTGTTTTTTGGCTGCAGCAGCAGCAAGGCCCACAGGGCTGGCTAGCTGGCTAGCCAGCAAGCAGGTAGCAATGAAAGTAGGAATCTTTCTTTTTAACCCTGTAAGGGGGTGGTGCACTGTACCCGAAGATACTGCCATATCGGGTCAATGCATAGGGCGACGGAAGCAAGCTTCGAAATCGGCCCCCGTTCTCAAAAATCCATTTAATATATGGTCCCCAGATAGGGGACGTATCAGATATTAAACTGATAAGAACAGATACTACACTTGATCTTAGCCAAAAGGCCGAGAAGCGATAACCGTGAAAGGGGCGGGCCCAACAAGGTCCCCTTCATGGGCACTATCACTGCTTGCTGTCAGGGAGGCTGCCAGACAATTTTCCATGCACACTCTGGGCTGGGGGGCAGTCAACCACCAGTACTCACAGCAGAACCTAAACCCATACCATTATTGCTAAGCAGCAAGACAGGGGCCCATTGCACTCCCACGGGGCCTTTTTAAATGCAATCCATAACCCGGATTTGCCAGGAACCCTTCTTACTCCTCCTACTTGCATGTGACACTGGGCTTAGGATCTGCATAGGAAACACACACACAAGCACACACCTACCTTTGTTGCCTGCAGATGCCTCCTTGGCTGTCCCCAAACGGTATCAAACCAACACCCACGGGAAGCTGTAAGCATAGAGGACATGCCTGCACCCCATTGGACTTACCTGTGTGGGTTAAATCCGGGTTATTTGACAACCTATGGCGGTGATGGTTCTGCTCAGGCAGAGCAGTGCTGATGCTCCTCATAAAGCTGTCGCTGCTGTGAAGGTTCTAGGTGACATCACAAATCCCTTTGGTTACATACACAACAAAGCTGGGTTGTTGTTGTTTACACTCTGCAAGGCCTGTGGAAGTGAGTGACATCATAGCACTGTAGTTCTGAGGGTTCAAGATGGATGCAACAATCTCCTGTTGCTTCTATGAAGGCCGTAATAGACGACATCACCAAACAGCTCCATAGTCACATACACAGCAAAGGAGAGATGTTGTTTACACCTAGTGATGTCAGTGGTATTGAGTGACATCACAGCACAGTGCTAAGGCTCCTGGGCCTGGACACAGCAGCGGCTGCAATATCTCAACGGAGAATACGTTTATATCTATGTGTGTGTGTGCGCATATATATATATATATATATATATATATATATATATATATATATATATTTCTCCGCCGAAATCACTTTTAAACCCATTTCCACCTTTTTTTCCCTTCTCTTCCTCTTACTTTTTTTTCACGTTTTTTTACGTTTTTCTCCTTTTCGCCTCTTTTCTGGGCGTATTATTCTTCTTTTTCTTCTTTTTTTTCGTCTAATGCATACCCCATCAGTGCAGCAATGCTTATTCAATACCGCCAGCAGATGGAGACACTGGGGGATAATTTTCTAAGGATTTATACTGATTTTTCCTGTCTGAATTTGTCGCACAGAAAGTTGCAGGCCAAATATGTGTGACATTTCTGCGACTTTAGCTTCTAGAGCATTTTTACAACATTATACATAGGTGCTGAATACATAAAAAGCGACTGTTCAGCGACAGACAAGTCGCATCGGCTGAAAGTAGGCCAGAATGTCAGTCCATGTTGGAGCAGGTTTAGATACAGTCTAAAGCATAGATCTCAAAGTCTGTGCACAGAATTTAGCAAGGGCCTCGCACCTTCTGATGCATCAGGTAGGTGCACAATAGCATAGCCTAACCCTCTGTACTTTGGTCTATATTGATGCGGGACATAGACAGCCAGCTGATGACCAATCCATTAGTGCAATGGATGGCTGGAAGCATTTGTCTTTGCCTTTGCAATACCACAGAAGCAATGCATGGTCAATGTACAGCAATGACACACCTGTGTGAACAGCCAGGAGACCCCCCCCCATGTTATGTTACATAGTTACATAGTTAGTACGGTCGAAAAAAGACATATGTCCATCACGTTCAACCAGGGAATTAAGGGGTAGGGGTGTGGCGCGATATTGGGGAAGGGATGAGATTTTATATTTCTTCATAAGCATTAATCTTATTTTGTCAATTAGGAACATTCAGCACCCACCCGCTATCAAGGCAGCTGCCTATCATGTCATGCCCTACCTGCACAGGTGTGCTGGCTACTCAAATGATCCAATTAAGGAGGCCATTTAGTCAGCAGCAGCAGAAGTCCTGTGCCTGGACGCTCCAACAGGGGCCAGACACAAGCAGAAGCAGAAGCAGCAGAAGCAGCAGCAGCACCACCTTTTGTTTTTTGGCTGCAGCAGCAGCAAGGCCCACAGGGCTGGCTAGCTGGCTAGCCAGCAAGCAGGTAGCAATGAAAGTAGGAATCTTTCTTTTTAACCCTGTAAGGGGGTGGTGCACTGTACCCGAAGATACTGCCATATCGGGTCAATGCATAGGGCGACGGAAGCAAGCTTCGAAATCGGCCCCCGTTCTCAAAAATCCATTTAATATATGGTCCCCAGATAGGGGACATATCAGATATTAAACTGATAAGAACAGATACTACACTTGATCTTAGCCAAAAGGCCGAGAAGCGATAACCGTGAAAGGGGCGGGCCCAACAAGGTCCCCTTCATGGGCACTATCACTGCTTGCTGTCAGGGAGGCTGCCAGACAATTTTCCATGCACACTCTGGGGGGGGGCAGTCAACCACCAGTACACACAGCAGAACCTAAACCCATACCATTATTGCTAAGCAGCAAGACAGGGGCCCATTGCACTCCCACGGGGCCTTTTTAAATGCAATCCATAACCCGGATTTGCCAGGAACCCTTCTTACTCCTCCTACTTGCATGTGACACTGGGCTTAGGATCTGCATAGGAAACACACACACAAGCACACACCTACCTTTGTTGCCTGCAGATGCCTCCTTGGCTGTCCCCAAACGGTATCAAACCAACACCCACGGGAAGCTGTAAGCATAGAGGACATGCCTGCACCCCATTGGACTTACCTGTGTGGGTTAAATCCGGGTTATTTGACAACCTATGGCGGTGATGGTTCTGCTCAGGCAGAGCAGTGCTGATGCTCCTCATAAAGCTGTCGCTGCTGTGAAGGTTCTAGGTGACATCACAAATCCCTTTGGTTACATACACAACAAAGCTGGGTTGTTGTTGTTTACACTCTGCAAGGCCTGTGGAAGTGAGTGACATCATAGCACTGTAGTTCTGAGGGTTCAAGATGGATGCAACAATCTCCTGTTGCTTCTATGAAGGCCGTAATAGACGACATCACCAAACAGCTCCATAGTCACATACACAGCAAAGGAGAGATGTTGTTTACACCTAGTGATGTCAGTGGTATTGAGTGACATCACAGCACAGTGCTAAGGCTCCTGGGCCTGGACACAGCAGCGGCTGCAATATCTCAACGGAGAATACGTTTATATCTATGTGTGTGTGTGCGCATATATATATATATATATATATATATATATATATATATATATATATATTTCTCCGCCGAAATCACTTTTAAACCCATTTCCACCTTTTTTTCCCTTCTCTTCCTCTTACTTTTTTTTCACGTTTTTTTACGTTTTTCTCCTTTTCGCCTCTTTTCTGGGCGTATTATTCTTCTTTTTCTTCTTTTTTTTCGTCTAATGCATACCCCATCAGTGCAGCAATGCTTATTCAATACCGCCAGCAGATGGAGACACTGGGGGATAATTTTCTAAGGATTTATACTGATTTTTCCTGTCTGAATTTGTCGCACAGAAAGTTGCAGGCCAAATATGTGTGACATTTCTGTGACTTTAGCTTCTAGAGCATTTTTACAACATTATACATAGGTGCTGAATACATAAAAAGCGACTGTTCAGCGACAGACAAGTCGCATCGGCTGAAAGTAGGCCAGAATGTCAGTCCATGTTGGAGCAGGTTTAGATACAGTCTAAAGCATAGATCTCAAAGTCTGTGCACAGAATTTAGCAAGGGCCTCGCACCTTCTGATGCATCAGGTAGGTGCACAATAGCATAGCCTAACCCTCTGTACTTTGGTCTATATTGATGCGGGACATAGACAGCCAGCTGATGACCAATCCATTAGTGCAATGGATGGCTGGAAGCATTTGTCTTTGCCTTTGCAATACCACAGAAGCAATGCATGGTCAATGTACAGCAATGACACACCTGTGTGAACAGCCAGGAGACCCCCCCCCATGTTATGTTACATAGTTACATAGTTAGTACGGTCGAAAAAAGACATATGTCCATCACGTTCAACCAGGGAATTAAGGGGTAGGGGTGTGGCGCGATATTGGGGAAGGGATGAGATTTTATATTTCTTCATAAGCATTAATCTTATTTTGTCAATTAGGAACATTCAGCACCCACCCGCTATCAAGGCAGCTGCCTATCATGTCATGCCCTACCTGCACAGGTGTGCTGGCTACTCAAATGATCCAATTAAGGAGGCCATTTAGTCAGCAGCAGCAGAAGTCCTGTGCCTGGACGCTCCAACAGGGGCCAGACACAAGCAGAAGCAGAAGCAGCAGAAGCAGCAGCAGCACCACCTTTTGTTTTTTGGCTGCAGCAGCAGCAAGGCCCACAGGGCTGGCTAGCTGGCTAGCCAGCAAGCAGGTAGCAATGAAAGTAGGAATCTTTCTTTTTAACCCTGTAAGGGGGTGGTGCACTGTACCCGAAGATACTGCCATATCGGGTCAATGCATAGGGCGACGGAAGCAAGCTTCGAAATCGGCCCCCGTTCTCAAAAATCCATTTAATATATGGTCCCCAGATAGGGGACGTATCAGATATTAAACTGATAAGAACAGATACTACACTTGATCTTAGCCAAAAGGCCGAGAAGCGATAACCGTGAAAGGGGCGGGCCCAACAAGGTCCCCTTCATGGGCACTATCACTGCTTGCTGTCAGGGAGGCTGCCAGACAATTTTCCATGCACACTCTGGGCTGGGGGGCAGTCAACCACCAGTACACACAGCAGAACCTAAACCCATACCATTATTGCTAAGCAGCAAGACAGGGGCCCATTGCACTCCCACGGGGCCTTTTTAAATGCAATCCATAACCCGGATTTGCCAGGAACCCTTCTTACTCCTCCTACTTGCATGTGACACTGGGCTTAGGATCTGCATAGGAAACACACACACAAGCACACACCTACCTTTGTTGCCTGCAGATGCCTCCTTGGCTGTCCCCAAACGGTATCAAACCAACACCCACGGGAAGCTGTAAGCATAGAGGACATGCCTGCACCCCATTGGACTTACCTGTGTGGGTTAAATCCGGGTTATTTGACAACCTATGGCGGTGATGGTTCTGCTCAGGCAGAGCAGTGCTGATGCTCCTCATAAAGCTGTCGCTGCTGTGAAGGTTCTAGGTGACATCACAAATCCCTTTGGTTACATACACAACAAAGCTGGGTTGTTGTTGTTTACACTCTGCAAGGCCTGTGGAAGTGAGTGACATCATAGCACTGTAGTTCTGAGGGTTCAAGATGGATGCAACAATCTCCTGTTGCTTCTATGAAGGCCGTAATAGACGACATCACCAAACAGCTCCATAGTCACATACACAGCAAAGGAGAGATGTTGTTTACACCTAGTGATGTCAGTGGTATTGAGTGACATCACAGCACAGTGCTAAGGCTCCTGGGCCTGGACACAGCAGCGGCTGCAATATCTCAACGGAGAATACGTTTATATCTATGTGTGTGTGTGCGCATATATATATATATATATATATATATATATATATATATTTCTCCGCCGAAATCACTTTTAAACCCATTTCCACCTTTTTTTCCCTTCTCTTCCTCTTACTTTTTTTTCACGTTTTTTTACGTTTTTCTCCTTTTCGCCTCTTTTCTGGGCGTATTATTCTTCTTTTTCTTCTTTTTTTTCGTCTAATGCATACCCCATCAGTGCAGCAATGCTTATTCAATACCGCCAGCAGATGGAGACACTGGGGGATAATTTTCTAAGGATTTATACTGATTTTTCCTGTCTGAATTTGTCGCACAGAAAGTTGCAGGCCAAATATGTGTGACATTTCTGCGACTTTAGCTTCTAGAGCATTTTTACAACATTATACATAGGTGCTGAATACATAAAAAGCGACTGTTCAGCGACAGACAAGTCGCATCGGCTGAAAGTAGGCCAGAATGTCAGTCCATGTTGGAGCAGGTTTAGATACAGTCTAAAGCATAGATCTCAAAGTCTGTGCACAGAATTTAGCAAGGGCCTCGCACCTTCTGATGCATCAGGTAGGTGCACAATAGCATAGCCTAACCCTCTGTACTTTGGTCTATATTGATGCGGGACATAGACAGCCAGCTGATGACCAATCCATTAGTGCAATGGATGGCTGGAAGCATTTGTCTTTGCCTTTGCAATACCACAGAAGCAATGCATGGTCAATGTACAGCAATGACACACCTGTGTGAACAGCCAGGAGACCCCCCCCCATGTTATGTTACATAGTTACATAGTTAGTACGGTCGAAAAAAGACATATGTCCATCACGTTCAACCAGGGAATTAAGGGGTAGGGGTGTGGCGCGATATTGGGGAAGGGATGAGATTTTATATTTCTTCATAAGCATTAATCTTATTTTGTCAATTAGGAACATTCAGCACCCACCCGCTATCAAGGCAGCTGCCTATCATGTCATGCCCTACCTGCACAGGTGTGCTGGCTACTCAAATGATCCAATTAAGGAGGCCATTTAGTCAGCAGCAGCAGAAGTCCTGTGCCTGGACGCTCCAACAGGGGCCAGACACAAGCAGAAGCAGAAGCAGCAGAAGCAGCAGCAGCACCACCTTTTGTTTTTTGGCTGCAGCAGCAGCAAGGCCCACAGGGCTGGCTAGCTGGCTAGCCAGCAAGCAGGTAGCAATGAAAGTAGGAATCTTTCTTTTTAACCCTGTAAGGGGGTGGTGCACTGTACCCGAAGATACTGCCATATCGGGTCAATGCATAGGGCGACGGAAGCAAGCTTCGAAATCGGCCCCCGTTCTCAAAAATCCATTTAATATATGGTCCCCAGATAGGGGACGTATCAGATATTAAACTGATAAGAACAGATACTACACTTGATCTTAGCCAAAAGGCCGAGAAGCGATAACCGTGAAAGGGGCGGGCCCAACAAGGTCCCCTTCATGGGCACTATCACTGCTTGCTGTCAGGGAGGCTGCCAGACAATTTTCCATGCACACTCTGGGCTGGGGGGCAGTCAACCACCAGTACACACAGCAGAACCTAAACCCATACCATTATTGCTAAGCAGCAAGACAGGGGCCCATTGCACTCCCACGGGGCCTTTTTAAATGCAATCCATAACCCGGATTTGCCAGGAACCCTTCTTACTCCTCCTACTTGCATGTGACACTGGGCTTAGGATCTGCATAGGAAACACACACACAAGCACACACCTACCTTTGTTGCCTGCAGATGCCTCCTTGGCTGTCCCCAAACGGTATCAAACCAACACCCACGGGAAGCTGTAAGCATAGAGGACATGCCTGCACCCCATTGGACTTACCTGTGTGGGTTAAATCCGGGTTATTTGACAACCTATGGCGGTGATGGTTCTGCTCAGGCAGAGCAGTGCTGATGCTCCTCATAAAGCTGTCGCTGCTGTGAAGGTTCTAGGTGACATCACAAATCCCTTTGGTTACATACACAACAAAGCTGGGTTGTTGTTGTTTACACTCTGCAAGGCCTGTGGAAGTGAGTGACATCATAGCACTGTAGTTCTGAGGGTTCAAGATGGATGCAACAATCTCCTGTTGCTTCTATGAAGGCCGTAATAGACGACATCACCAAACAGCTCCATAGTCACATACACAGCAAAGGAGAGATGTTGTTTACACCTAGTGATGTCAGTGGTATTGAGTGACATCACAGCACAGTGCTAAGGCTCCTGGGCCTGGACACAGCAGCGGCTGCAATATCTCAACGGAGAATACGTTTATATCTATGTGTGTGTGTGCGCATATATATATATATATATATATATATATATATATATATATATATATATATTTCTCCGCCGAAATCACTTTTAAACCCATTTCCACCTTTTTTTCCCTTCTCTTCCTCTTACTTTTTTTTCACGTTTTTTTACGTTTTTCTCCTTTTCGCCTCTTTTCTGGGCGTATTATTCTTCTTTTTCTTCTTTTTTTTCGTCTAATGCATACCCCATCAGTGCAGCAATGCTTATTCAATACCGCCAGCAGATGGAGACACTGGGGGATAATTTTCTAAGGATTTATACTGATTTTTCCTGTCTGAATTTGTCGCACAGAAAGTTGCAGGCCAAATATGTGTGACATTTCTGTGACTTTAGCTTCTAGAGCATTTTTACAACATTATACATAGGTGCTGAATACATAAAAAGCGACTGTTCAGCGACAGACAAGTCGCATCGGCTGAAAGTAGGCCAGAATGTCAGTCCATGTTGGAGCAGGTTTAGATACAGTCTAAAGCATAGATCTCAAAGTCTGTGCACAGAATTTAGCAAGGGCCTCGCACCTTCTGATGCATCAGGTAGGTGCACAATAGCATAGCCTAACCCTCTGTACTTTGGTCTATATTGATGCGGGACATAGACAGCCAGCTGATGACCAATCCATTAGTGCAATGGATGGCTGGAAGCATTTGTCTTTGCCTTTGCAATACCACAGAAGCAATGCATGGTCAATGTACAGCAATGACACACCTGTGTGAACAGCCAGGAGACCCCCCCCCATGTTATGTTACATAGTTACATAGTTAGTACGGTCGAAAAAAGACATATGTCCATCACGTTCAACCAGGGAATTAAGGGGTAGGGGTGTGGCGCGATATTGGGGAAGGGATGAGATTTTATATTTCTTCATAAGCATTAATCTTATTTTGTCAATTAGGAACATTCAGCACCCACCCGCTATCAAGGCAGCTGCCTATCATGTCATGCCCTACCTGCACAGGTGTGCTGGCTACTCAAATGATCCAATTAAGGAGGCCATTTAGTCAGCAGCAGCAGAAGTCCTGTGCCTGGACGCTCCAACAGGGGCCAGACACAAGCAGAAGCAGAAGCAGCAGAAGCAGCAGCAGCACCACCTTTTGTTTTTTGGCTGCAGCAGCAGCAAGGCCCACAGGGCTGGCTAGCTGGCTAGCCAGCAAGCAGGTAGCAATGAAAGTAGGAATCTTTCTTTTTAACCCTGTAAGGGGGTGGTGCACTGTACCCGAAGATACTGCCATATCGGGTCAATGCATAGGGCGACGGAAGCAAGCTTCGAAATCGGCCCCCGTTCTCAAAAATCCATTTAATATATGGTCCCCAGATAGGGGACGTATCAGATATTAAACTGATAAGAACAGATACTACACTTGATCTTAGCCAAAAGGCCGAGAAGCGATAACCGTGAAAGGGGCGGGCCCAACAAGGTCCCCTTCATGGGCACTATCACTGCTTGCTGTCAGGGAGGCTGCCAGACAATTTTCCATGCACACTCTGGGCTGGGGGGCAGTCAACCACCAGTACACACAGCAGAACCTAAACCCATACCATTATTGCTAAGCAGCAAGACAGGGGCCCATTGCACTCCCACGGGGCCTTTTTAAATGCAATCCATAACCCGGATTTGCCAGGAACCCTTCTTACTCCTCCTACTTGCATGTGACACTGGGCTTAGGATCTGCATAGGAAACACACACACAAGCACACACCTACCTTTGTTGCCTGCAGATGCCTCCTTGGCTGTCCCCAAACGGTATCAAACCAACACCCACGGGAAGCTGTAAGCATAGAGGACATGCCTGCACCCCATTGGACTTACCTGTGTGGGTTAAATCCGGGTTATTTGACAACCTATGGCGGTGATGGTTCTGCTCAGGCAGAGCAGTGCTGATGCTCCTCATAAAGCTGTCGCTGCTGTGAAGGTTCTAGGTGACATCACAAATCCCTTTGGTTACATACACAACAAAGCTGGGTTGTTGTTGTTTACACTCTGCAAGGCCTGTGGAAGTGAGTGACATCATAGCACTGTAGTTCTGAGGGTTCAAGATGGATGCAACAATCTCCTGTTGCTTCTATGAAGGCCGTAATAGACGACATCACCAAACAGCTCCATAGTCACATACACAGCAAAGGAGAGATGTTGTTTACACCTAGTGATGTCAGTGGTATTGAGTGACATCACAGCACAGTGCTAAGGCTCCTGGGCCTGGACACAGCAGCGGCTGCAATATCTCAACGGAGAATACGTTTATATCTATGTGTGTGTGTGCGCATATATATATATATATATATATATATATATATATATATATATTTCTCCGCCGAAATCACTTTTAAACCCATTTCCACCTTTTTTTCCCTTCTCTTCCTCTTACTTTTTTTTCACGTTTTTTTACGTTTTTCTCCTTTTCGCCTCTTTTCTGGGCGTATTATTCTTCTTTTTCTTCTTTTTTTTCGTCTAATGCATACCCCATCAGTGCAGCAATGCTTATTCAATACCGCCAGCAGATGGAGACACTGGGGGATAATTTTCTAAGGATTTATACTGATTTTTCCTGTCTGAATTTGTCGCACAGAAAGTTGCAGGCAAAATATGTGTGACATTTCTGCGACTTTAGCTTCTAGAGCATTTTTACAACATTATACATAGGTGCTGAATACATAAAAAGCGACTGTTCAGCGACAGACAAGTCGCATCGGCTGAAAGTAGGCCAGAATGTCAGTCCATGTTGGAGCAGGTTTAGATACAGTCTAAAGCATAGATCTCAAAGTCTGTGCACAGAATTTAGCAAGGGCCTCGCACCTTCTGATGCATCAGGTAGGTGCACAATAGCATAGCCTAACCCTCTGTACTTTGGTCTATATTGATGCGGGACATAGACAGCCAGCTGATGACCAATCCATTAGTGCAATGGATGGCTGGAAGCATTTGTCTTTGCCTTTGCAATACCACAGAAGCAATGCATGGTCAATGTACAGCAATGACACACCTGTGTGAACAGCCAGGAGACCCCCCCCCATGTTATGTTACATAGTTACATAGTTAGTACGGTCGAAAAAAGACATATGTCCATCACGTTCAACCAGGGAATTAAGGGGTAGGGGTGTGGCGCGATATTGGGGAAGGGATGAGATTTTATATTTCTTCATAAGCATTAATCTTATTTTGTCAATTAGGAACATTCAGCACCCACCCGCTATCAAGGCAGCTGCCTATCATGTCATGCCCTACCTGCACAGGTGTGCTGGCTACTCAAATGATCCAATTAAGGAGGCCATTTAGTCAGCAGCAGCAGAAGTCCTGTGCCTGGACGCTCCAACAGGGGCCAGACACAAGCAGAAGCAGAAGCAGCAGAAGCAGCAGCAGAAGCAGCAGCAGCACCACCTTTTGTTTTTTGGCTGCAGCAGCAGCAAGGCCCACAGGGCTGGCTAGCTGGCTAGCCAGCAAGCAGGTAGCAATGAAAGTAGGAATCTTTCTTTTTAACCCTGTAAGGGGGTGGTGCACTGTACCCGAAGATACTGCCATATCGGGTCAATGCATAGGGCGACGGAAGCAAGCTTCGAAATCGGCCCCCGTTCTCAAAAATCCATTTAATATATGGTCCCCAGATAGGGGACATATCAGATATTAAACTGATAAGAACAGATACTACACTTGATCTTAGCCAAAAGGCCGAGAAGCGATAACCGTGAAAGGGGCGGGCCCAACAAGGTCCCCTTCATGGGCACTATCACTGCTTGCTGTCAGGGAGGCTGCCAGACAATTTTCCATGCACACTCTGGGCTGGGGGGCAGTCAACCACCAGTACACACAGCAGAACCTAAACCCATACCATTATTGCTAAGCAGCAAGACAGGGGCCCATTGCACTCCCACGGGGCCTTTTTAAATGCAATCCATAACCCGGATTTGCCAGGAACCCTTCTTACTCCTCCTACTTGCATGTGACACTGGGCTTAGGATCTGCATAGGAAACACACACACAAGCACACACCTACCTTTGTTGCCTGCAGATGCCTCCTTGGCTGTCCCCAAACGGTATCAAACCAACACCCACGGGAAGCTGTAAGCATAGAGGACATGCCTGCACCCCATTGGACTTACCTGTGTGGGTTAAATCCGGGTTATTTGACAACCTATGGCGGTGATGGTTCTGCTCAGGCAGAGCAGTGCTGATGCTCCTCATAAAGCTGTCGCTGCTGTGAAGGTTCTAGGTGACATCACAAATCCCTTTGGTTACATACACAACAAAGCTGGGTTGTTGTTGTTTACACTCTGCAAGGCCTGTGGAAGTGAGTGACATCATAGCACTGTAGTTCTGAGGGTTCAAGATGGATGCAACAATCTCCTGTTGCTTCTATGAAGGCCGTAATAGACGACATCACCAAACAGCTCCATAGTCACATACACAGCAAAGGAGAGATGTTGTTTACACCTAGTGATGTCAGTGGTATTGAGTGACATCACAGCACAGTGCTAAGGCTCCTGGGCCTGGACACAGCAGCGGCTGCAATATCTCAACGGAGAATACGTTTATATCTATGTGTGTGTGTGCGCATATATATATATATATATATATATATATATATATATATATATATATATATATATATTTCTCCGCCGAAATCACTTTTAAACCCATTTCCACCTTTTTTTCCCTTCTCTTCCTCTTACTTTTTTTTCACGTTTTTTTACGTTTTTCTCCTTTTCGCCTCTTTTCTGGGCGTATTATTCTTCTTTTTCTTCTTTTTTTTCGTCTAATGCATACCCCATCAGTGCAGCAATGCTTATTCAATACCGCCAGCAGATGGAGACACTGGGGGATAATTTTCTAAGGATTTATACTGATTTTTCCTGTCTGAATTTGTCGCACAGAAAGTTGCAGGCAAAATATGTGTGACATTTCTGCGACTTTAGCTTCTAGAGCATTTTTACAACATTATACATAGGTGCTGAATACATAAAAAGCGACTGTTCAGCGACAGACAAGTCGCATCGGCTGAAAGTAGGCCAGAATGTCAGTCCATGTTGGAGCAGGTTTAGATACAGTCTAAAGCATAGATCTCAAAGTCTGTGCACAGAATTTAGCAAGGGCCTCGCACCTTCTGATGCATCAGGTAGGTGCACAATAGCATAGCCTAACCCTCTGTACTTTGGTCTATATTGATGCGGGACATAGACAGCCAGCTGATGACCAATCCATTAGTGCAATGGATGGCTGGAAGCATTTGTCTTTGCCTTTGCAATACCACAGAAGCAATGCATGGTCAATGTACAGCAATGACACACCTGTGTGAACAGCCAGGAGACCCCCCCCCATGTTATGTTACATAGTTACATAGTTAGTACGGTCGAAAAAAGACATATGTCCATCACGTTCAACCAGGGAATTAAGGGGTAGGGGTGTGGCGCGATATTGGGGAAGGGATGAGATTTTATATTTCTTCATAAGCATTAATCTTATTTTGTCAATTAGGAACATTCAGCACCCACCCGCTATCAAGGCAGCTGCCTATCATGTCATGCCCTACCTGCACAGGTGTGCTGGCTACTTAAATGATCCAATTAAGGAGGCCATTTAGTCAGCAGCAGCAGAAGTCCTGTGCCTGGACGCTCCAACAGGGGCCAGACACAAGCAGAAGCAGAAGCAGCAGAAGCAGCAGCAGCACCACCTTTTGTTTTTTGGCTGCAGCAGCAGCAAGGCCCACAGGGCTGGCTAGCTGGCTAGCCAGCAAGCAGGTAGCAATGAAAGTAGGAATCTTTCTTTTTAACCCTGTAAGGGGGTGGTGCACTGTACCCGAAGATACTGCCATATCGGGTCAATGCATAGGGCGACGGAAGCAAGCTTCGAAATCGGCCCCCGTTCTCAAAAATCCATTTAATATATGGTCCCCAGATAGGGGACGTATCAGATATTAAACTGATAAGAACAGATACTACACTTGATCTTAGCCAAAAGGCCGAGAAGCGATAACCGTGAAAGGGGCGGGCCCAACAAGGTCCCCTTCATGGGCACTATCACTGCTTGCTGTCAGGGAGGCTGCCAGACAATTTTCCATGCACACTCTGGGCTGGGGGGCAGTCAACCACCAGTACACACAGCAGAACCTAAACCCATACCATTATTGCTAAGCAGCAAGACAGGGGCCCATTGCACTCCCACGGGGCCTTTTTAAATGCAATCCATAACCCGGATTTGCCAGGAACCCTTCTTACTCCTCCTACTTGCATGTGACACTGGGCTTAGGATCTGCATAGGAAACACACACACAAGCACACACCTACCTTTGTTGCCTGCAGATGCCTCCTTGGCTGTCCCCAAACGGTATCAAACCAACACCCACGGGAAGCTGTAAGCATAGAGGACATGCCTGCACCCCATTGGACTTACCTGTGTGGGTTAAATCCGGGTTATTTGACAACCTATGGCGGTGATGGTTCTGCTCAGGCAGAGCAGTGCTGATGCTCCTCATAAAGCTGTCGCTGCTGTGAAGGTTCTAGGTGACATCACAAATCCCTTTGGTTACATACACAACAAAGCTGGGTTGTTGTTGTTTACACTCTGCAAGGCCTGTGGAAGTGAGTGACATCATAGCACTGTAGTTCTGAGGGTTCAAGATGGATGCAACAATCTCCTGTTGCTTCTATGAAGGCCGTAATAGACGACATCACCAAACAGCTCCATAGTCACATACACAGCAAAGGAGAGATGTTGTTTACACCTAGTGATGTCAGTGGTATTGAGTGACATCACAGCACAGTGCTAAGGCTCCTGGGCCTGGACACAGCAGCGGCTGCAATATCTCAACGGAGAATACGTTTATATCTATGTGTGTGTGTGCGCATATATATATATATATATATATATATATATATATATATATATATTTCTCCGCCGAAATCACTTTTAAACCCATTTCCACCTTTTTTTCCCTTCTCTTCCTCTTACTTTTTTTTCACGTTTTTTTACGTTTTTCTCCTTTTCGCCTCTTTTCTGGGCGTATTATTCTTCTTTTTCTTCTTTTTTTTCGTCTAATGCATACCCCATCAGTGCAGCAATGCTTATTCAATACCGCCAGCAGATGGAGACACTGGGGGATAATTTTCTAAGGATTTATACTGATTTTTCCTGTCTGAATTTGTCGCACAGAAAGTTGCAGGCCAAATATGTGTGACATTTCTGCGACTTTAGCTTCTAGAGCATTTTTACAACATTATACATAGGTGCTGAATACATAAAAAGCGACTGTTCAGCGACAGACAAGTCGCATCGGCTGAAAGTAGGCCAGAATGTCAGTCCATGTTGGAGCAGGTTTAGATACAGTCTAAAGCATAGATCTCAAAGTCTGTGCACAGAATTTAGCAAGGGCCTCGCACCTTCTGATGCATCAGGTAGGTGCACAATAGCATAGCCTAACCCTCTGTACTTTGGTCTATATTGATGCGGGACATAGACAGCCAGCTGATGACCAATCCATTAGTGCAATGGATGGCTGGAAGCATTTGTCTTTGCCTTTGCAATACCACAGAAGCAATGCATGGTCAATGTACAGCAATGACACACCTGTGTGAACAGCCAGGAGACCCCCCCCCATGTTATGTTACATAGTTACATAGTTAGTACGGTCGAAAAAAGACATATGTCCATCACGTTCAACCAGGGAATTAAGGGGTAGGGGTGTGGCGCGATATTGGGGAAGGGATGAGATTTTATATTTCTTCATAAGCATTAATCTTATTTTGTCAATTAGGAACATTCAGCACCCACCCGCTATCAAGGCAGCTGCCTATCATGTCATGCCCTACCTGCACAGGTGTGCTGGCTACTCAAATGATCCAATTAAGGAGGCCATTTAGTCAGCAGCAGCAGAAGTCCTGTGCCTGGACGCTCCAACAGGGGCCAGACACAAGCAGAAGCAGAAGCAGCAGAAGCAGCAGCAGCACCACCTTTTGTTTTTTGGCTGCAGCAGCAGCAAGGCCCACAGGGCTGGCTAGCTGGCTAGCCAGCAAGCAGGTAGCAATGAAAGTAGGAATCTTTCTTTTTAACCCTGTAAGGGGGTGGTGCACTGTACCCGAAGATACTGCCATATCGGGTCAATGCATAGGGCGACGGAAGCAAGCTTCGAAATCGGCCCCCGTTCTCAAAAATCCATTTAATATATGGTCCCCAGATAGGGGACGTATCAGATATTAAACTGATAAGAACAGATACTACACTTGATCTTAGCCAAAAGGCCGAGAAGCGATAACCGTGAAAGGGGCGGGCCCAACAAGGTCCCCTTCATGGGCACTATCACTGCTTGCTGTCAGGGAGGCTGCCAGACAATTTTCCATGCACACTCTGGGCTGGGGGGCAGTCAACCACCAGTACACACAGCAGAACCTAAACCCATACCATTATTGCTAAGCAGCAAGACAGGGGCCCATTGCACTCCCACGGGGCCTTTTTAAATGCAATCCATAACCCGGATTTGCCAGGAACCCTTCTTACTCCTCCTACTTGCATGTGACACTGGGCTTAGGATCTGCATAGGAAACACACACACAAGCACACACCTACCTTTGTTGCCTGCAGATGCCTCCTTGGCTGTCCCCAAACGGTATCAAACCAACACCCACGGGAAGCTGTAAGCATAGAGGACATGCCTGCACCCCATTGGACTTACCTGTGTGGGTTAAATCCGGGTTATTTGACAACCTATGGCGGTGATGGTTCTGCTCAGGCAGAGCAGTGCTGATGCTCCTCATAAAGCTGTCGCTGCTGTGAAGGTTCTAGGTGACATCACAAATCCCTTTGGTTACATACACAACAAAGCTGGGTTGTTGTTGTTTACACTCTGCAAGGCCTGTGGAAGTGAGTGACATCATAGCACTGTAGTTCTGAGGGTTCAAGATGGATGCAACAATCTCCTGTTGCTTCTATGAAGGCCGTAATAGACGACATCACCAAACAGCTCCATAGTCACATACACAGCAAAGGAGAGATGTTGTTTACACCTAGTGATGTCAGTGGTATTGAGTGACATCACAGCACAGTGCTAAGGCTCCTGGGCCTGGACACAGCAGCGGCTGCAATATCTCAACGGAGAATACGTTTATATCTATGTGTGTGTGTGCGCATATATATATATATATATATATATATATATATATATATATATATATTTCTCCGCCGAAATCACTTTTAAACCCATTTCCACCTTTTTTTCCCTTCTCTTCCTCTTACTTTTTTTTCACGTTTTTTTACGTTTTTCTCCTTTTCGCCTCTTTTCTGGGCGTATTATTCTTCTTTTTCTTCTTTTTTTTCGTCTAATGCATACCCCATCAGTGCAGCAATGCTTATTCAATACCGCCAGCAGATGGAGACACTGGGGGATAATTTTCTAAGGATTTATACTGATTTTTCCTGTCTGAATTTGTCGCACAGAAAGTTGCAGGCCAAATATGTGTGACATTTCTGCGACTTTAGCTTCTAGAGCATTTTTACAACATTATACATAGGTGCTGAATACATAAAAAGCGACTGTTCAGCGACAGACAAGTCGCATCGGCTGAAAGTAGGCCAGAATGTCAGTCCATGTTGGAGCAGGTTTAGATACAGTCTAAAGCATAGATCTCAAAGTCTGTGCACAGAATTTAGCAAGGGCCTCGCACCTTCTGATGCATCAGGTAGGTGCACAATAGCATAGCCTAACCCTCTGTACTTTGGTCTATATTGATGCGGGACATAGACAGCCAGCTGATGACCAATCCATTAGTGCAATGGATGGCTGGAAGCATTTGTCTTTGCCTTTGCAATACCACAGAAGCAATGCATGGTCAATGTACAGCAATGACACACCTGTGTGAACAGCCAGGAGACCCCCCCCCATGTTATGTTACATAGTTACATAGTTAGTACGGTCGAAAAAAGACATATGTCCATCACGTTCAACCAGGGAATTAAGGGGTAGGGGTGTGGCGCGATATTGGGGAAGGGATGAGATTTTATATTTCTTCATAAGCATTAATCTTATTTTGTCAATTAGGAACATTCAGCACCCACCCGCTATCAAGGCAGCTGCCTATCATGTCATGCCCTACCTGCACAGGTGTGCTGGCTACTCAAATGATCCAATTAAGGAGGCCATTTAGTCAGCAGCAGCAGAAGTCCTGTGCCTGGACGCTCCAACAGGGGCCAGACACAAGCAGAAGCAGAAGCAGCAGAAGCAGCAGCAGCACCACCTTTTGTTTTTTGGCTGCAGCAGCAGCAGCAAGGCCCACAGGGCTGGCTAGCTGGCTAGCCAGCAAGCAGGTAGCAATGAAAGTAGGAATCTTTCTTTTTAACCCTGTAAGGGGGTGGTGCACTGTACCCGAAGATACTGCCATATCGGGTCAATGCATAGGGCGACGGAAGCAAGCTTCGAAATCGGCCCCCGTTCTCAAAAATCCATTTAATATATGGTCCCCAGATAGGGGACGTATCAGATATTAAACTGATAAGAACAGATACTACACTTGATCTTAGCCAAAAGGCCGAGAAGCGATAACCGTGAAAGGGGCGGGCCCAACAAGGTCCCCTTCATGGGCACTATCACTGCTTGCTGTCAGGGAGGCTGCCAGACAATTTTCCATGCACACTCTGGGCTGGGGGGCAGTCAACCACCAGTACACACAGCAGAACCTAAACCCATACCATTATTGCTAAGCAGCAAGACAGGGGCCCATTGCACTCCCACGGGGCCTTTTTAAATGCAATCCATAACCCGGATTTGCCAGGAACCCTTCTTACTCCTCCTACTTGCATGTGACACTGGGCTTAGGATCTGCATAGGAAACACACACACAAGCACACACCTACCTTTGTTGCCTGCAGATGCCTCCTTGGCTGTCCCCAAACGGTATCAAACCAACACCCACGGGAAGCTGTAAGCATAGAGGACATGCCTGCACCCCATTGGACTTACCTGTGTGGGTTAAATCCGGGTTATTTGACAACCTATGGCGGTGATGGTTCTGCTCAGGCAGAGCAGTGCTGATGCTCCTCATAAAGCTGTCGCTGCTGTGAAGGTTCTAGGTGACATCACAAATCCCTTTGGTTACATACACAACAAAGCTGGGTTGTTGTTGTTTACACTCTGCAAGGCCTGTGGAAGTGAGTGACATCATAGCACTGTAGTTCTGAGGGTTCAAGATGGATGCAACAATCTCCTGTTGCTTCTATGAAGGCCGTAATAGACGACATCACCAAACAGCTCCATAGTCACATACACAGCAAAGGAGAGATGTTGTTTACACCTAGTGATGTCAGTGGTATTGAGTGACATCACAGCACAGTGCTAAGGCTCCTGGGCCTGGACACAGCAGCAGCTGCAATATCTCAACGGAGAATACGTTTATATCTATGTGTGTGTGTGCGCATATATATATATATATATATATATATATATATATATATATATATATTTCTCTGCCGAAATCACTTTTAAACCCATTTCCACCTTTTTTTCCCTTCTCTTCCTCTTACTTTTTTTTCACGTTTTTTTACGTTTTTCTCCTTTTCGCCTCTTTTCTGGGCGTATTATTCTTCTTTTTCTTCTTTTTTTTCGTCTAATGCATACCCCATCAGTGCAGCAATGCTTATTCAATACCGCCAGCAGATGGAGACACTGGGGGATAATTTTCTAAGGATTTATACTGATTTTTCCTGTCTGAATTTGTCGCACAGAAAGTTGCAGGCCAAATATGTGTGACATTTCTGCGACTTTAGCTTCTAGAGCATTTTTACAACATTATACATAGGTGCTGAATACATAAAAAGCGACTGTTCAGCGACAGACAAGTCGCATCGGCTGAAAGTAGGCCAGAATGTCAGTCCATGTTGGAGCAGGTTTAGATACAGTCTAAAGCATAGATCTCAAAGTCTGTGCACAGAATTTAGCAAGGGCCTCGCACCTTCTGATGCATCAGGTAGGTGCACAATAGCATAGCCTAACCCTCTGTACTTTGGTCTATATTGATGCGGGACATAGACAGCCAGCTGATGACCAATCCATTAGTGCAATGGATGGCTGGAAGCATTTGTCTTTGCCTTTGCAATACCACAGAAGCAATGCATGGTCAATGTACAGCAATGACACACCTGTGTGAACAGCCAGGAGACCCCCCCCCCATGTTATGTTACATAGTTACATAGTTAGTACGGTCGAAAAAAGACATATGTCCATCACGTTCAACCAGGGAATTAAGGGGTAGGGGTGTGGCGCGATATTGGGGAAGGGATGAGATTTTATATTTCTTCATAAGCATTAATCTTATTTTGTCAATTAGGAACATTCAGCACCCACCCGCTATCAAGGCAGCTGCCTATCATGTCATGCCCTACCTGCACAGGTGTGCTGGCTACTCAAATGATCCAATTAAGGAGGCCATTTAGTCAGCAGCAGCAGAAGTCCTGTGCCTGGACGCTCCAACAGGGGCCAGACACAAGCAGAAGCAGAAGCAGCAGAAGCAGCAGCAGCACCACCTTTTGTTTTTTGGCTGCAGCAGCAGCAAGGCCCACAGGGCTGGCTAGCTGGCTAGCCAGCAAGCAGGTAGCAATGAAAGTAGGAATCTTTCTTTTTAACCCTGTAAGGGGGTGGTGCACTGTACCCGAAGATACTGCCATATCGGGTCAATGCATAGGGCGACGGAAGCAAGCTTCGAAATCGGCCCCCGTTCTCAAAAATCCATTTAATATATGGTCCCCAGATAGGGGACGTATCAGATATTAAACTGATAAGAACAGATACTACACTTGATCTTAGCCAAAAGGCCGAGAAGCGATAACCGTGAAAGGGGCGGGCCCAACAAGGTCCCCTTCATGGGCACTATCACTGCTTGCTGTCAGGGAGGCTGCCAGACAATTTTCCATGCACACTCTGGGCTGGGGGGCAGTCAACCACCAGTACACACAGCAGAACCTAAACCCATACCATTATTGCTAAGCAGCAAGACAGGGGCCCATTGCACTCCCACGGGGCCTTTTTAAATGCAATCCATAACCCGGATTTGCCAGGAACCCTTCTTACTCCTCCTACTTGCATGTGACACTGGGCTTAGGATCTGCATAGGAAACACACACACAAGCACACACCTACCTTTGTTGCCTGCAGATGCCTCCTTGGCTGTCCCCAAACGGTATCAAACCAACACCCACGGGAAGCTGTAAGCATAGAGGACATGCCTGCACCCCATTGGACTTACCTGTGTGGGTTAAATCCGGGTTATTTGACAACCTATGGCGGTGATGGTTCTGCTCAGGCAGAGCAGTGCTGATGCTCCTCATAAAGCTGTCGCTGCTGTGAAGGTTCTAGGTGACATCACAAATCCCTTTGGTTACATACACAACAAAGCTGGGTTGTTGTTGTTTACACTCTGCAAGGCCTGTGGAAGTGAGTGACATCATAGCACTGTAGTTCTGAGGGTTCAAGATGGATGCAACAATCTCCTGTTGCTTCTATGAAGGCCGTAATAGACGACATCACCAAACAGCTCCATAGTCACATACACAGCAAAGGAGAGATGTTGTTTACACCTAGTGATGTCAGTGGTATTGAGTGACATCACAGCACAGTGCTAAGGCTCCTGGGCCTGGACACAGCAGCGGCTGCAATATCTCAACGGAGAATACGTTTATATCTATGTGTGTGTGTGCGCATATATATATATATATATATATATATATATATATATATATATATATATTTCTCCGCCGAAATCACTTTTAAACCCATTTCCACCTTTTTTTCCCTTCTCTTCCTCTTACTTTTTTTTCAAGTTTTTTTACGTTTTTCTCCTTTTCGCCTCTTTTCTGGGCGTATTATTCTTCTTTTTCTTCTTTTTTTTCGTCTAATGCATACCCCATCAGTGCAGCAATGCTTATTCAATACCGCCAGCAGATGGAGACACTGGGGGATAATTTTCTAAGGATTTATACTGATTTTTCCTGTCTGAATTTGTCGCACAGAAAGTTGCAGGCCAAATATGTGTGACATTTCTGCGACTTTAGCTTCTAGAGCATTTTTACAACATTATACATAGGTGCTGAATACATAAAAAGCGACTGTTCAGCGACAGACAAGTCGCATCGGCTGAAAGTAGGCCAGAATGTCAGTCCATGTTGGAGCAGGTTTAGATACAGTCTAAAGCATAGATCTCAAAGTCTGTGCACAGAATTTAGCAAGGGCCTCGCACCTTCTGATGCATCAGGTAGGTGCACAATAGCATAGCCTAACCCTCTGTACTTTGGTCTATATTGATGCGGGACATAGACAGCCAGCTGATGACCAATCCATTAGTGCAATGGATGGCTGGAAGCATTTGTCTTTGCCTTTGCAATACCACAGAAGCAATGCATGGTCAATGTACAGCAATGACACACCTGTGTGAACAGCCAGGAGACCCCCCCCCATGTTATGTTACATAGTTACATAGTTAGTACGGTCGAAAAAAGACATATGTCCATCACGTTCAACCAGGGAATTAAGGGGTAGGGGTGTGGCGCGATATTGGGGAAGGGATGAGATTTTATATTTCTTCATAAGCATTAATCTTATTTTGTCAATTAGGAACATTCAGCACCCACCCGCTATCAAGGCAGCTGCCTATCATGTCATGCCCTACCTGCACAGGTGTGCTGGCTACTCAAATGATCCAATTAAGGAGGCCATTTAGTCAGCAGCAGCAGAAGTCCTGTGCCTGGACGCTCCAACAGGGGCCAGACACAAGCAGAAGCAGAAGCAGCAGAAGCAGCAGCAGCACCACCTTTTGTTTTTTGGCTGCAGCAGCAGCAAGGCCCACAGGGCTGGCTAGCTGGCTAGCCAGCAAGCAGGTAGCAATGAAAGTAGGAATCTTTCTTTTTAACCCTGTAAGGGGGTGGTGCACTGTACCCGAAGATACTGCCATATCGGGTCAATGCATAGGGCGACGGAAGCAAGCTTCGAAATCGGCCCCCGTTCTCAAAAATCCATTTAATATATGGTCCCCAGATAGGGGACGTATCAGATATTAAACTGATAAGAACAGATACTACACTTGATCTTAGCCAAAAGGCCGAGAAGCGATAACCGTGAAAGGGGCGGGCCCAACAAGGTCCCCTTCATGGGCACTATCACTGCTTGCTGTCAGGGAGGCTGCCAGACAATTTTCCATGCACACTCTGGGCTGGGGGGCAGTCAACCACCAGTACACACAGCAGAACCTAAACCCATACCATTATTGCTAAGCAGCAAGACAGGGGCCCATTGCACTCCCACGGGGCCTTTTTAAATGCAATCCATAACCCGGATTTGCCAGGAACCCTTCTTACTCCTCCTACTTGCATGTGACACTGGGCTTAGGATCTGCATAGGAAACACACACACAAGCACACACCTACCTTTGTTGCCTGCAGATGCCTCCTTGGCTGTCCCCAAACGGTATCAAACCAACACCCACGGGAAGCTGTAAGCATAGAGGACATGCCTGCACCCCATTGGACTTACCTGTGTGGGTTAAATCCGGGTTATTTGACAACCTATGGCGGTGATGGTTCTGCTCAGGCAGAGCAGTGCTGATGCTCCTCATAAAGCTGTCGCTGCTGTGAAGGTTCTAGGTGACATCACAAATCCCTTTGGTTACATACACAACAAAGCTGGGTTGTTGTTGTTTACACTCTGCAAGGCCTGTGGAAGTGAGTGACATCATAGCACTGTAGTTCTGAGGGTTCAAGATGGATGCAACAATCTCCTGTTGCTTCTATGAAGGCCGTAATAGACGACATCACCAAACAGCTCCATAGTCACATACACAGCAAAGGAGAGATGTTGTTTACACCTAGTGATGTCAGTGGTATTGAGTGACATCACAGCACAGTGCTAAGGCTCCTGGGCCTGGACACAGCAGCGGCTGCAATATCTCAACGGAGAATACGTTTATATCTATGTGTGTGTGTGCGCATATATATATATATATATATATATATATATATATATATATATATATATATATATATATATTTCTCCGCCGAAATCACTTTTAAACCCATTTCCACCTTTTTTTCCCTTCTCTTCCTCTTACTTTTTTTTCACGTTTTTTTACGTTTTTCTCCTTTTCGCCTCTTTTCTGGGCGTATTATTCTTCTTTTTCTTCTTTTTTTTCGTCTAATGCATACCCCATCAGTGCAGCAATGCTTATTCAATACCGCCAGCAGATGGAGACACTGGGGGATAATTTTCTAAGGATTTATACTGATTTTTCCTGTCTGAATTTGTCGCACAGAAAGTTGCAGGCCAAATATGTGTGACATTTCTGCGACTTTAGCTTCTAGAGCATTTTTACAACATTATACATAGGTGCTGAATACATAAAAAGCGACTGTTCAGCGACAGACAAGTCGCATCGGCTGAAAGTAGGCCAGAATGTCAGTCCATGTTGGAGCAGGTTTAGATACAGTCTAAAGCATAGATCTCAAAGTCTGTGCACAGAATTTAGCAAGGGCCTCGCACCTTCTGATGCATCAGGTAGGTGCACAATAGCATAGCCTAACCCTCTGTACTTTGGTCTATATTGATGCGGGACATAGACAGCCAGCTGATGACCAATCCATTAGTGCAATGGATGGCTGGAAGCATTTGTCTTTGCCTTTGCAATACCACAGAAGCAATGCATGGTCAATGTACAGCAATGACACACCTGTGTGAACAGCCAGGAGACCCCCCCCCATGTTATGTTACATAGTTACATAGTTAGTACGGTCGAAAAAAGACATATGTCCATCACGTTCAACCAGGGAATTAAGGGGTAGGGGTGTGGCGCGATATTGGGGAAGGGATGAGATTTTATATTTCTTCATAAGCATTAATCTTATTTTGTCAATTAGGAACATTCAGCACCCACCCGCTATCAAGGCAGCTGCCTATCATGTCATGCCCTACCTGCACAGGTGTGCTGGCTACTCAAATGATCCAATTAAGGAGGCCATTTAGTCAGCAGCAGCAGAAGTCCTGTGCCTGGACGCTCCAACAGGGGCCAGACACAAGCAGAAGCAGAAGCAGCAGAAGCAGCAGCAGCACCACCTTTTGTTTTTTGGCTGCAGCAGCAGCAAGGCCCACAGGGCTGGCTAGCTGGCTAGCCAGCAAGCAGGTAGCAATGAAAGTAGGAATCTTTCTTTTTAACCCTGTAAGGGGGTGGTGCACTGTACCCGAAGATACTGCCATATCGGGTCAATGCATAGGGCGACGGAAGCAAGCTTCGAAATCGGCCCCCGTTCTCAAAAATCCATTTAATATATGGTCCCCAGATAGGGGACGTATCAGATATTAAACTGATAAGAACAGATACTACACTTGATCTTAGCCAAAAGGCCGAGAAGCGATAACCGTGAAAGGGGCGGGCCCAACAAGGTCCCCTTCATGGGCACTATCACTGCTTGCTGTCAGGGAGGCTGCCAGACAATTTTCCATGCACACTCTGGGCTGGGGGGCAGTCAACCACCAGTACACACAGCAGAACCTAAACCCATACCATTATTGTTAAGCAGCAAGACAGGGGCCCATTGCACTCCCACGGGGCCTTTTTAAATGCAATCCATAACCTGGATTTGCCAGGAACCCTTCTTACTCCTCCTACTTGCATGTGACACTGGGCTTAGGATCTGCATAGGAAACACACACACAAGCACACACCTACCTTTGTTGCCTGCAGATGCCTCCTTGGCTGTCCCCAAACGGTATCAAACCAACACCCACGGGAAGCTGTAAGCATAGAGGACATGCCTGCACCCCATTGGACTTACCTGTGTGGGTTAAATCCGGGTTATTTGACAACCTATGGCGGTGATGGTTCTGCTCAGGCAGAGCAGTGCTGATGCTCCTCATAAAGCTGTCGCTGCTGTGAAGGTTCTAGGTGACATCACAAATCCCTTTGGTTACATACACAACAAAGCTGGGTTGTTGTTGTTTACACTCTGCAAGGCCTGTGGAAGTGAGTGACATCATAGCACTGTAGTTCTGAGGGTTCAAGATGGATGCAACAATCTCCTGTTGCTTCTATGAAGGCCGTAATAGACGACATCACCAAACAGCTCCATAGTCACATACACAGCAAAGGAGAGATGTTGTTTACACCTAGTGATGTCAGTGGTATTGAGTGACATCACAGCACAGTGCTAAGGCTCCTGGGCCTGGACACAGCAGCGGCTGCAATATCTCAACGGAGAATACGTTTATATCTATGTGTGTGTGTGCGCATATATATATATATATATATATATATATATATATATATTTCGCCGCCGAAATCACTTTTAAACCCATTTCCACCTTTTTTTCCCTTCTCTTCCTCTTACTTTTTTTTCACGTTTTTTTACGTTTTTCTCCTTTTCGCCTCTTTTCTGGGCGTATTATTCTTCTTTTTCTTCTTTTTTTTCGTCTAATGCATACCCCATCAGTGCAGCAATGCTTATTCAATACCGCCAGCAGATGGAGACACTGGGGGATAATTTTCTAAGGATTTATACTGATTTTTCCTGTCTGAATTTGTCGCACAGAAAGTTGCAGGCCAAATATGTGTGACATTTCTGCGACTTTAGCTTCTAGAGCATTTTTACAACATTATACATAGGTGCTGAATACATAAAAAGCGACTGTTCAGCGACAGACAAGTCGCATCGGCTGAAAGTAGGCCAGAATGTCAGTCCATGTTGGAGCAGGTTTAGATACAGTCTAAAGCATAGATCTCAAAGTCTGTGCACAGAATTTAGCAAGGGCCTCGCACCTTCTGATGCATCAGGTAGGTGCACAATAGCATAGCCTAACCCTCTGTACTTTGGTCTATATTGATGCGGGACATAGACAGCCAGCTGATGACCAATCCATTAGTGCAATGGATGGCTGGAAGCATTTGTCTTTGCCTTTGCAATACCACAGAAGCAATGCATGGTCAATGTACAGCAATGACACACCTGTGTGAACAGCCAGGAGACCCCCCCCCATGTTATGTTACATAGTTACATAGTTAGTACGGTCGAAAAAAGACATATGTCCATCACGTTCAACCAGGGAATTAAGGGGTAGGGGTGTGGCGCGATATTGGGGAAGGGATGAGATTTTATATTTCTTCATAAGCATTAATCTTATTTTGTCAATTAGGAACATTCAGCACCCACCCGCTATCAAGGCAGCTGCCTATCATGTCATGCCCTACCTGCACAGGTGTGCTGGCTACTCAAATGATCCAATTAAGGAGGCCATTTAGTCAGCAGCAGCAGAAGTCCTGTGCCTGGACGCTCCAACAGGGGCCAGACACAAGCAGAAGCAGAAGCAGCAGAAGCAGCAGCAGCACCACCTTTTGTTTTTTGGCTGCAGCAGCAGCAAGGCCCACAGGGCTGGCTAGCTGGCTAGCCAGCAAGCAGGTAGCAATGAAAGTAGGAATCTTTCTTTTTAACCCTGTAAGGGGGTGGTGCACTGTACCCGAAGATACTGCCATATCGGGTCAATGCATAGGGCGACGGAAGCAAGCTTCGAAATCGGCCCCCGTTCTCAAAAATCCATTTAATATATGGTCCCCAGATAGGGGACGTATCAGATATTAAACTGATAAGAACAGATACTACACTTGATCTTAGCCAAAAGGCCGAGAAGCGATAACTGTGAAAGGGGCGGGCCCAACAAGGTCCCCTTCATGGGCACTATCACTGCTTGCTGTCAGGGAGGCTGCCAGACAATTTTCCATGCACACTCTGGGCTGGGGGGCAGTCAACCACCAGTACACACAGCAGAACCTAAACCCATACCATTATTGCTAAGCAGCAAGACAGGGGCCCATTGCACTCCCACGGGGCCTTTTTAAATGCAATCCATAACCCGGATTTGCCAGGAACCCTTCTTACTCCTCCTACTTGCATGTGACACTGGGCTTAGGATCTGCATAGGAAACACACACACAAGCACACACCTACCTTTGTTGCCTGCAGATGCCTCCTTGGCTGTCCCCAAACGGTATCAAACCAACACCCACGGGAAGCTGTAAGCATAGAGGACATGCCTGCACCCCATTGGACTTACCTGTGTGGGTTAAATCCGGGTTATTTGACAACCTATGGCGGTGATGGTTCTGCTCAGGCAGAGCAGTGCTGATGCTCCTCATAAAGCTGTCGCTGCTGTGAAGGTTCTAGGTGACATCACAAATCCCTTTGGTTACATACACAACAAAGCTGGGTTGTTGTTGTTTACACTCTGCAAGGCCTGTGGAAGTGAGTGACATCATAGCACTGTAGTTCTGAGGGTTCAAGATGGATGCAACAATCTCCTGTTGCTTCTATGAAGGCCGTAATAGACGACATCACCAAACAGCTCCATAGTCACATACACAGCAAAGGAGAGATGTTGTTTACACCTAGTGATGTCAGTGGTATTGAGTGACATCACAGCACAGTGCTAAGGCTCCTGGGCCTGGACACAGCAGCGGCTGCAATATCTCAACGGAGAATACGTTTATATCTATGTGTGTGTGTGCGCATATATATATATATATATATATATATATATATATATATATATATATTTCTCCGCCGAAATCACTTTTAAACCCATTTCCACCTTTTTTTCCCTTCTCTTCCTCTTACTTTTTTTTCACGTTTTTTTACGTTTTTCTCCTTTTCGCCTCTTTTCTGGGCGTATTATTCTTCTTTTTCTTCTTTTTTTTCGTCTAATGCATACCCCATCAGTGCAGCAATGCTTATTCAATACCGCCAGCAGATGGAGACACTGGGGGATAATTTTCTAAGGATTTATACTGATTTTTCCTGTCTGAATTTGTCGCACAGAAAGTTGCAGGCCAAATATGTGTGACATTTCTGCGACTTTAGCTTCTAGAGCATTTTTACAACATTATACATAGGTGCTGAATACATAAAAAGCGACTGTTCAGCGACAGACAAGTCGCATCGGCTGAAAGTAGGCCAGAATGTCAGTCCATGTTGGAGCAGGTTTAGATACAGTCTAAAGCATAGATCTCAAAGTCTGTGCACAGAATTTAGCAAGGGCCTCGCACCTTCTGATGCATCAGGTAGGTGTACAATAGCATAGCCTAACCCTCTGTACTTTGGTCTATATTGATGCGGGACATAGACAGCCAGCTGATGACCAATCCATTAGTGCAATGGATGGCTGGAAGCATTTGTCTTTGCCTTTGCAATACCACAGAAGCAATGCATGGTCAATGTACAGCAATGACACACCTGTGTGAACAGCCAGGAGACCCCCCCCCATGTTATGTTACATAGTTACATAGTTAGTACGGTCGAAAAAAGACATATGTCCATCACGTTCAACCAGGGAATTAAGGGGTAGGGGTGTGGCGCGATATTGGGGAAGGGATGAGATTTTATATTTCTTCATAAGCATTAATCTTATTTTGTCAATTAGGAACATTCAGCACCCACCCGCTATCAAGGCAGCTGCCTATCATGTCATGCCCTACCTGCACAGGTGTGCTGGCTACTCAAATGATCCAATTAAGGAGGCCATTTAGTCAGCAGCAGCAGAAGTCCTGTGCCTGGACGCTCCAACAGGGGCCAGACACAAGCAGAAGCAGAAGCAGCAGAAGCAGCAGCAGCACCACCTTTTGTTTTTTGGCTGCAGCAGCAGCAAGGCCCACAGGGCTGGCTAGCTGGCTAGCCAGCAAGCAGGTAGCAATGAAAGTAGGAATCTTTCTTTTTAACCCTGTAAGGGGGTGGTGCACTGTACCCGAAGATACTGCCATATCGGGTCAATGCATAGGGCGACGGAAGCAAGCTTCGAAATCGGCCCCCGTTCTCAAAAATCCATTTAATATATGGTCCCCAGATAGGGGACGTATCAGATATTAAACTGATAAGAACAGATACTACACTTGATCTTAGCCAAAAGGCCGAGAAGCGATAACCGTGAAAGGGGCGGGCCCAACAAGGTCCCCTTCATGGGCACTATCACTGCTTGCTGTCAGGGAGGCTGCCAGACAATTTTCCATGCACACTCTGGGCTGGGGGGCAGTCAACCACCAGTACACACAGCAGAACCTAAACCCATACCATTATTGCTAAGCAGCAAGACAGGGGCCCATTGCACTCCCACGGGGCCTTTTTAAATGCAATCCATAACCCGGATTTGCCAGGAACCCTTCTTACTCCTCCTACTTGCATGTGACACTGGGCTTAGGATCTGCATAGGAAACACACACACAAGCACACACCTACCTTTGTTGCCTGCAGATGCCTCCTTGGCTGTCCCCAAACGGTATCAAACCAACACCCACGGGAAGCTGTAAGCATAGAGGACATGCCTGCACCCCATTGGACTTACCTGTGTGGGTTAAATCCGGGTTATTTGACAACCTATGGCGGTGATGGTTCTGCTCAGGCAGAGCAGTGCTGATGCTCCTCATAAAGCTGTCGCTGCTGTGAAGGTTCTAGGTGACATCACAAATCCCTTTGGTTACATACACAACAAAGCTGGGTTGTTGTTGTTTACACTCTGCAAGGCCTGTGGAAGTGAGTGACATCATAGCACTGTAGTTCTGAGGGTTCAAGATGGATGCAACAATCTCCTGTTGCTTCTATGAAGGCCGTAATAGACGACATCACCAAACAGCTCCATAGTCACATACACAGCAAAGGAGAGATGTTGTTTACACCTAGTGATGTCAGTGGTATTGAGTGACATCACAGCACAGTGCTAAGGCTCCTGGGCCTGGACACAGCAGCGGCTGCAATATCTCAACGGAGAATACGTTTATATCTATGTGTGTGTGTGCGCATATATATATATATATATATATATATATATATATATATATATATATTTCTCCGCCGAAATCACTTTTAAACCCACTTCCACCTTTTTTTCCCTTCTCTTCCTCTTACTTTTTTTTCACGTTTTTTTACGTTTTTCTCCTTTTCGCCTCTTTTCTGGGCGTATTATTCTTCTTTTTCTTCTTTTTTTTCGTCTAATGCATACCCCATCAGTGCAGCAATGCTTATTCAATACCGCCAGCAGATGGAGACACTGGGGGATAATTTTCTAAGGATTTATACTGATTTTTCCTGTCTGAATTTGTCGCACAGAAAGTTGCAGGCCAAATATGTGTGACATTTCTGCGACTTTAGCTTCTAGAGCATTTTTACAACATTATACATAGGTGCTGAATACATAAAAAGCGACTGTTCAGCGACAGACAAGTCGCATCGGCTGAAAGTAGGCCAGAATGTCAGTCCATGTTGGAGCAGGTTTAGATACAGTCTAAAGCATAGATCTCAAAGTCTGTGCACAGAATTTAGCAAGGGCCTCGCACCTTCTGATGCATCAGGTAGGTGCACAATAGCATAGCCTAACCCTCTGTACTTTGGTCTATATTGATGCGGGACATAGACAGCCAGCTGATGACCAATCCATTAGTGCAATGGATGGCTGGAAGCATTTGTCTTTGCCTTTGCAATACCACAGAAGCAATGCATGGTCAATGTACAGCAATGACACACCTGTGTGAACAGCCAGGAGACCCCCCCCCCATGTTATGTTACATAGTTACATAGTTAGTACGGTCGAAAAAAGACATATGTCCATCACGTTCAACCAGGGAATTAAGGGGTAGGGGTGTGGCGCGATATTGGGGAAGGGATGAGATTTTATATTTCTTCATAAGCATTAATCTTATTTTGTCAATTAGGAACATTCAGCACCCACCCGCTATCAAGGCAGCTGCCTATCATGTCATGCCCTACCTGCACAGGTGTGCTGGCTACTCAAATGATCCAATTAAGGAGGCCATTTAGTCAGCAGCAGCAGAAGTCCTGTGCCTGGACGCTCCAACAGGGGCCAGACACAAGCAGAAGCAGAAGCAGCAGAAGCAGCAGCAGCACCACCTTTTGTTTTTTGGCTGCAGCAGCAGCAAGGCCCACAGGGCTGGCTAGCTGGCTAGCCAGCAAGCAGGTAGCAATGAAAGTAGGAATCTTTCTTTTTAACCCTGTAAGGGGGTGGTGCACTGTACCCGAAGATACTGCCATATCGGGTCAATGCATAGGGCGACGGAAGCAAGCTTCGAAATCGGCCCCCGTTCTCAAAAATCCATTTAATATATGGTCCCCAGATAGGGGACGTATCAGATATTAAACTGATAAGAACAGATACTACACTTGATCTTAGCCAAAAGGCCGAGAAGCGATAACCATGAAAGGGGCGGGCCCAACAAGGTCCCCTTCATGGGCACTATCACTGCTTGCTGTCAGGGAGGCTGCCAGACAATTTTCCATGCACACTCTGGGCTGGGGGGCAGTCAACCACCAGTACACACAGCAGAACCTAAACCCATACCATTATTGCTAAGCAGCAAGACAGGGGCCCATTGCACTCCCACGGGGCCTTTTTAAATGCAATCCATAACCCGGATTTGCCAGGAACCCTTCTTACTCCTCCTACTTGCATGTGACACTGGGCTTAGGATCTGCATAGGAAACACACACACAAGCACACACCTACCTTTGTTGCCTGCAGATGCCTCCTTGGCTGTCCCCAAACGGTATCAAACCAACACCCACGGGAAGCTGTAAGCATAGAGGACATGCCTGCACCCCATTGGACTTACCTGTGTGGGTTAAATCCGGGTTATTTGACAACCTATGGCGGTGATGGTTCTGCTCAGGCAGAGCAGTGCTGATGCTCCTCATAAAGCTGTCGCTGCTGTGAAGGTTCTAGGTGACATCACAAATCCCTTTGGTTACATACACAACAAAGCTGGGTTGTTGTTGTTTACACTCTGCAAGGCCTGTGGAAGTGAGTGACATCATAGCACTGTAGTTCTGAGGGTTCAAGATGGATGCAACAATCTCCTGTTGCTTCTATGAAGGCCGTAATAGACGACATCACCAAACAGCTCCATAGTCACATACACAGCAAAGGAGAGATGTTGTTTACACCTAGTGATGTCAGTGGTATTGAGTGACATCACAGCACAGTGCTAAGGCTCCTGGGCCTGGACACAGCAGCGGCTGCAATATCTCAACGGAGAATACGTTTATATCTATGTGTGTGTGTGCGCATATATATATATATATATATATATATATATATTTCTCCGCCGAAATCACTTTTAAACCCATTTCCACCTTTTTTTCCCTTCTCTTCCTCTTACTTTTTTTTCACGTTTTTTTACGTTTTTCTCCTTTTCGCCTCTTTTCTGGGCGTATTATTCTTCTTTTTCTTCTTTTTTTTCGTCTAATGCATACCCCATCAGTGCAGCAATGCTTATTCAATACCGCCAGCAGATGGAGACACTGGGGGATAATTTTCTAAGGATTTATACTGATTTTTCCTGTCTGAATTTGTCGCACAGAAAGTTGCAGGCCAAATATGTGTGACATTTCTGCGACTTTAGCTTCTAGAGCATTTTTACAACATTATACATAGGTGCTGAATACATAAAAAGCGACTGTTCAGCGACAGACAAGTCGCATCGGCTGAAAGTAGGCCAGAATGTCAGTCCATGTTGGAGCAGGTTTAGATACAGTCTAAAGCATAGATCTCAAAGTCTGTGCACAGAATTTAGCAAGGGCCTCGCACCTTCTGATGCATCAGGTAGGTGCACAATAGCATAGCCTAACCCTCTGTACTTTGGTCTATATTGATGCGGGACATAGACAGCCAGCTGATGACCAATCCATTAGTGCAATGGATGGCTGGAAGCATTTGTCTTTGCCTTTGCAATACCACAGAAGCAATGCATGGTCAATGTACAGCAATGACACACCTGTGTGAACAGCCAGGAGACCCCCCCCCCATGTTATGTTACATAGTTACATAGTTAGTACGGTCGAAAAAAGACATATGTCCATCACGTTCAACCAGGGAATTAAGGGGTAGGGGTGTGGCGCGATATTGGGGAAGGGATGAGATTTTATATTTCTTCATAAGCATTAATCTTATTTTGTCAATTAGGAACATTCAGCACCCACCCGCTATCAAGGCAGCTGCCTATCATGTCATGCCCTACCTGCACAGGTGTGCTGGCTACTCAAATGATCCAATTAAGGAGGCCATTTAGTCAGCAGCAGCAGAAGTCCTGTGCCTGGACGCTCCAACAGGGGCCAGACACAAGCAGAAGCAGAAGCAGCAGAAGCAGCAGCAGCACCACCTTTTGTTTTTTGGCTGCAGCAGCAGCAAGGCCCACAGGGCTGGCTAGCTGGCTAGCCAGCAAGCAGGTAGCAATGAAAGTAGGAATCTTTCTTTTTAACCCTGTAAGGGGGTGGTGCACTGTACCCGAAGATACTGCCATATCGGGTCAATGCATAGGGCGACGGAAGCAAGCTTCGAAATCGGCCCCCGTTCTCAAAAATCCATTTAATATATGGTCCCCAGATAGGGGACGTATCAGATATTAAACTGATAAGAACAGATACTACACTTGATCTTAGCCAAAAGGCCGAGAAGCGATAACCGTGAAAGGGGCGGGCCCAACAAGGTCCCCTTCATGGGCACTATCACTGCTTGCTGTCAGGGAGGCTGCCAGACAATTTTCCATGCACACTCTGGGCTGGGGGGCAGTCAACCACCAGTACACACAGCAGAACCTAAACCCATACCATTATTGCTAAGCAGCAAGACAGGGGCCCATTGCACTCCCACGGGGCCTTTTTAAATGCAATCCATAACCCGGATTTGCCAGGAACCCTTCTTACTCCTCCTACTTGCATGTGACACTGGGCTTAGGATCTGCATAGGAAACACACACACAAGCACACACCTACCTTTGTTGCCTGCAGATGCCTCCTTGGCTGTCCCCAAACGGTATCAAACCAACACCCACGGGAAGCTGTAAGCATAGAGGACATGCCTGCACCCCATTGGACTTACCTGTGTGGGTTAAATCCGGGTTATTTGACAACCTATGGCGGTGATGGTTCTGCTCAGGCAGAGCAGTGCTGATGCTCCTCATAAAGCTGTCGCTGCTGTGAAGGTTCTAGGTGACATCACAAATCCCTTTGGTTACATACACAACAAAGCTGGGTTGTTGTTGTTTACACTCTGCAAGGCCTGTGGAAGTGAGTGACATCATAGCACTGCAGTTCTGAGGGTTCAAGATGGATGCAACAATCTCCTGTTGCTTCTATGAAGGCCGTAATAGACGACATCACCAAACAGCTCCATAGTCACATACACAGCAAAGGAGAGATGTTGTTTACACCTAGTGATGTCAGTGGTATTGAGTGACATCACAGCACAGTGCTAAGGCTCCTGGGCCTGGACACAGCAGCGGCTGCAATATCTCAACGGAGAATACGTTTATATCTATGTGTGTGTGTGCGCATATATATATATATATATATATATATATATATATATATATATATATATTCTCCGCCGAAATCACTTTTAAACCCATTTTCCACCTTTTTTTCCCTTCTCTTCCTCTTACTTTTTTTTCACGTTTTTTTACGTTTTTCTCCTTTTCGCCTCTTTTCTGGGCGTATTATTCTTCTTTTTCTTCTTTTTTTTCGTCTAATGCATACCCCATCAGTGCAGCAATGCTTATTCAATACCGCCAGCAGATGGAGACACTGGGGGATAATTTTCTAAGGATTTATACTGATTTTTCCTGTCTGAATTTGTCGCACAGAAAGTTGCAGGCCAAATATGTGTGACATTTCTGCGACTTTAGCTTCTAGAGCATTTTTACAACATTATACATAGGTGCTGAATACATAAAAAGCGACTGTTCAGCGACAGACAAGTCGCATCGGCTGAAAGTAGGCCAGAATGTCAGTCCATGTTGGAGCAGGTTTAGATACAGTCTAAAGCATAGATCTCAAAGTCTGTGCACAGAATTTAGCAAGGGCCTCGCACCTTCTGATGCATCAGGTAGGTGCACAATAGCATAGCCTAACCCTCTGTACTTTGGTCTATATTGATGCGGGACATAGACAGCCAGCTGATGACCAATCCATTAGTGCAATGGATGGCTGGAAGCATTTGTCTTTGCCTTTGCAATACCACAGAAGCAATGCATGGTCAATGTACAGCAATGACACACCTGTGTGAACAGCCAGGAGACCCCCCCCCCCCCCCCCATGTTATGTTACATAGTTACATAGTTAGTACGGTCGAAAAAAGACATATGTCCATCACGTTCAACCAGGGAATTAAGGGGTAGGGGTGTGGCGCGATATTGGGGAAGGGATGAGATTTTATATTTCTTCATAAGCATTAATCTTATTTTGTCAATTAGGAACATTCAGCACCCACCCGCTATCAAGGCAGCTGCCTATCATGTCATGCCCTACCTGCACAGGTGTGCTGGCTACTCAAATGATCCAATTAAGGAGGCCATTTAGTCAGCAGCAGCAGAAGTCCTGTGCCTGGACGCTCCAACAGGGGCCAGACACAAGCAGAAGCAGAAGCAGCAGAAGCAGCAGCAGCACCACCTTTTGTTTTTTGGCTGCAGCAGCAGCAAGGCCCACAGGGCTGGCTAGCTGGCTAGCCAGCAAGCAGGTAGCAATGAAAGTAGGAATCTTTCTTTTTAACCCTGTAAGGGGGTGGTGCACTGTACCCGAAGATACTGCCATATCGGGTCAATGCATAGGGCGACGGAAGCAAGCTTCGAAATCGGCCCCCGTTCTCAAAAATCCATTTAATATATGGTCCCCAGATAGGGGACGTATCAGATATTAAACTGATAAGAACAGATACTACACTTGATCTTAGCCAAAAGGCCGAGAAGCGATAACCGTGAAAGGGGCGGGCCCAACAAGGTCCCCTTCATGGGCACTATCACTGCTTGCTGTCAGGGAGGCTGCCAGACAATTTTCCATGCACACTCTGGGCTGGGGGGCAGTCAACCACCAGTACACACAGCAGAACCTAAACCCATACC